>NC_142508.1:66650909-66802424 GCF_057876585.1 Rhinolophus sinicus | reverse complement strand
TTCTCCTCTGTAGAATGGGATTAATCATGGCGCCTTGCAAGGCTGCAGTGGGATTAAATAAATGTTAAAATAGCTAAAACAGCAAGTCCATAATCTAGGATAAGTGAGAGGCTGTCCTCTTCTCTCTTGCCTTTTCATAAAAGGTCAGGGAACATCAACATTGAAGAGACTGACATCAGAACCTGCTCCTCAAGCTGTGACAACCACTCCTGAGCCATCAGAGCAGGAGTGATCACTTGGGCTGTTCATTAGCATAAATATTCCACAACAATGTCATTTTAATGCTCCCAAAAGAGCACCTGTTATTTATCCCATGATTGGATGGTCCATGGCATAAATCATCACGCAGCATTTCCCATGTGTCTTAAGTGAAAGAGTGCCATTCCAGCCAATAAGGCAAGTATTCAACAAAACAAAAAAACAGACAAAGCACAGAAACACCCCACACTGTGACTTTAATAGTTGATCAATTGCAGATCAAGAGCTTCAATTTCTCCCAGCTCTGGGTTAACAGCAGGAGCTGAGTTCCCACCCATTTAGAGATGATTACTTTGGTGAAAAACAAAGGCTCCATTCATCAGACCTTGGCCAATAAACACCTTCAAACTTGGGATGCTCTCCCAGAGAAATATCTAGATAATAAACAATACCACAACACTGCTAAGTGACCCCATACCACAGGGGTATAGAGTAACCATCATCCCACCATGGCCAAATTGTGAGACTGATTCTGTTTCCAGGAGTAGATCATAAGTTATTTGAGGCTACAGGACTTACTCTGCTCATCACAGGATCCAGGCCCAGCCTAGATACTGGGTATAATTTTGCTAATTCCTCAGGCAAACAAGTGAGGTCAAGCCAAACTGCCCCCCCCCCGCCCCAGGAGTGGTGCCCATCACCCACGTCCCTTTGCTGGCCATCATCAAAAGTTTACAAATCTCTAATTCTACCAGGCCCAGCAAATTACCACCTTCTCTTTGAGTGTTCCTCTGATATTTTGCAGAAGAAACATAATAATAATTATAATAATAACCCACACTTAACTCCAGTCCCACCTAGACCTTTTTCTGGGTCACACTCATGGCCCATTTCATATGACAGCATCTGTGCCCTCAGGTGATAACAATGGAGACACTGTCATTATTCAAGCCTAAGAGACCATAGGGGACATGGAGACACTGCCACTGGAATCAAACAGACCAGATTTGAATGATGGCTCTGCCAGGCAATAGCTGAATGGCCTTTGGCAAGTAATTTAACTTCTCGATAAAATGGCACAGTACTACCTATCTCACATGCTGTCCATTCATTTATTCTACAAATACTGTGGAATACCTTGTTTGCCAGTCACTGACCTAGCCACTGGGAATTGAGCCGTGAACAAACCAGACCTGACCCCTGATCATATTCAAATGATGTGTAGGGAGGTAACCGCTTTGAAAGTTGCCAGATCATGGAAGAAACTCAACACATATACATGTATTTCATTTGTAATGCCCAGGACCATGCCTCCACATAGCACTTGCTCCATAAATAATGAAAGAATAAACTAAGTAACTGCTTCTAAATGAGCCAAAACCAGGTCCAGCCTAGTTTAAACAACATGATCATTTCTCTTCCGAGTTAAGTGCAATTCAGTTCAACAGTTATGTTATGTCATGGAGCCTTTATGGGGCCACACTTAGGTCTAGGTTTGAGGAACACCAAGAAGAATGGGTCATATTCTGCTAGGGTGGGCGGAGAGTGAGACGTAAACAACGAAATATAATTACTACATAATATGCATATAAAGGTTATACAAACACACAAGGGTATGCAGTAAAAGGACGGCGCTCTTGAGTTAGAGGTGGCTTTCCCAAAGAAGTCACACCTGAGCAGGGGTGGGAGGGAGGAGAAGATTTGTTATTACATGTTCATTTCACCATGCTCATTTGACACATACTTATTGAGTGACGGTGTGTACCAAGCCCCATGCTGGGTTTTGAAGGTCAGAGGCTCTGCCCCAAAGAGTGTCTGCACAGGATAAGCAGGTGTGGCCCAGAGGTGTGGCTGAGGAGCTCTGTGGTGCTCAGAGTTGGTGTGCCTGGATGGGCAGAGAGGCCTCTCGGAAAAAGGGTGTGGGGATCTTAAAGGGAGAGCAACACTGAAGCAAGGGAAGAGGGCACACACTGGCCAGAAGGTTGCATTTCCTGCTTTTCCTTCCCTGGTGTTTTCCTCGTAGGCATGACTTTTCAAGCATGAACTATCACCTCTATGGCAGAATAGAACCAAAGGAGGAAATCACCACAGAGAACAGCTAGTATTTGGGGGCCTCCAAGGGAGAGGAGTGACATGCTGAGTAGCCTTCAGCATCAGGGCACTGCTTCATGCAGATGCCAGACAGACTGGTCTGGAGTTGCTGAGGGAGTGGCTACATCGAAAGGTGGCAGCCCCCAAACTTTCCCCATTGCAGAGAAACAATGGAAGGCCCTGGAATTAATCCAGAGCTGGTGGGGGTTCAGGCGGTGGTTCCTGGACCTCCCTTCTTGACCAGAAACCATGAATTACAAGCTGCCTGGCAACAGCCAATGGGCAGTGCTGAGCTGAGCAAAGCAAGCCACCTGGGCCCAGGCCAAAGTCCTGCTGCCTTTCTACCTTCCTCTATTTGTCAGAGGCTTTCAGCTCACAGAAGGTGCACATTTACGTGAAGAGGCAGGAGACAGGCAGAAAGGTTCATGGATCAAGGACCAAAATTTCAAAACAAAATGTTGATGAGCCCTAACCTTCCCCGAAAGCCTCCATATTTTTCACCTTCATCCCCTTATACCTGTCTGTCATCACAAATGAAACTTTCTTAACAATATCAACCAAAGAGTAAAAGAGGGTCTGTGAGCATTGGCAGGAATGAAACAGAAAAAGCCCAGGTTTGTGGAGGCTGCACCCTCTAATGCCAGGCCCTGTGGGGGCTGCACCCACAAGAGAAGGGGTGGGGGGCTGGAATGACTTGACGGCCTGTGGTAAAGGAAGCAACACCTCTGCATCCTTCTCCTCTAAGGCATCTTTGCCGCGGTCCCTTCATATCATCTCCAACATCAGACAATTTGCACTTGGTAACATGAAGGGAAGCGACTTGATACAGATATACCTCATGTTCTTGTGCTTCACAGATGTTGCATTTTTTGCAAATTGAAGGCAAGACCCTCTACCAGAAAGACATTACAAATTCACTTTATTGTGGTGATCTGGCACAGAACCCAGAATACCTCTGAAGTATGCCTGTGATTGTTATAAGCTGAACTGTGTCCCCAGAAGTTCATATGTGAAGCCCTAATCTTCAGATAGGGCATTCAAAGTCATTAAGTCAAAATGAGGTCACCTGGGTGGGCCCTAATCCACTAGGACTGGTGGCCTTACAAGAAGAGGAGATTAGGACACAGAAGAGATACCAGGGCAACACACACACTGAGAAACAGCCATGTGAGGACAGAGCAGAAAGGTGGTCATTTACATTTTGTGATGCCAACCCTAGAAGACTAACACAATGGTCCACAATCATATCTGAGAGCATGACATCTGAAGCATGACATGCTCAGATTGACAAGGAGTGTGCCAAGCTGAAAACTACCAAGCTTATCGAAGCACACACACACACACACACACACACACACACACACTCACACACACAGGCCATATTCACTCAATCATATCTACAGTTGACATAATGGAATACTCAGACCTTCCAAATGTCCAGCTCTCCCTTTTGAAAGAAGCAAATCACTTTTCAGTAGCTTAGGCATGGTCAGAGTAGAGAGCCTGCCTTTAAAAAGTGTTATAATTTGTTATTTTAAAAGTCACTAGTAACAACAAAAGAACAAGACAAACAAATGAGAAACAAAAACTCATAGACACAGACAATAGTTTAGTGGTTACCAGAGGGTAAGGAGGGTGGGGGGTGGGAGATGAGGGTAAGGGGGACCAAATATATGGTGATGGAAGGAGAACTGACTCTGGGTGGTGAACATACAATGGGATTTATAGATGATGTAATACAGAATTGTACACCTAAAATCTATGTAATTTCACTAACAATTGTCACCCCAATAAATTTAAAAAAAAAAAGTCACTAGTTTAAAAGATTTTTTTTTCTTTTTTAACTCACACAAAATACTCGCTCAATTTGACCTAAATACTATAAGGTTAGAAGGTTCTGTCTCTATTTGGGCAATGGCTGTCGTAGCTCTAAACCAGAAAGCTCACCCATCAGGGCATTGGGGCGCCCCATAAAAATGACAGACGCATAGCCATGTGTCCTACCATTGAGCTCAGCTGTCTCTGAGAGCTTGGGACATGTGTGACATCTGTGGTACTGCTAGGACAATTCCCCACATCTCTTTGTCATATTGAAGAGTTCCAGCCAGGAGGAAAGGCGCTAATTGAAGACCCAGAGTTCCCACTCCTTCAGGGAGGAAACTCGGTGAAGGTTTCCTACATCTCTGTCAGTCAATCAACAGGCATGTATTGGCAGCCAACTGAGTGCAGGGCACCAAGGTGGTTGTAGAAAACTAGAGAAATTCAAAGAAGCGAACAGCCCACTGGCGACATTATGTGTCACCAAAGGAAAGAAAGCCTGGAGCAAAAACAACCATTTCTTGCAGGCAATCCTAAAAGGTAGTGTACCCTGCACAAATACAGCTCCTTACTCCATAATGACGAGTTTGTGGCTGCTCTTAATTTAGCCCACAATATTTGGCCTTTATGGTTTGCCCCCTTGTTGCTGGGGAGTTAATTCTGATGGGCAGCGCTGGGGACTAAACCTTTAGAGACACGCACTACCACACACTGGAGCACGTGCCCGTATAAGCTAATTTCCCCGCAGTAGCTGGAGTCTCTGTTATTTCCTACAACCCTCCTTCCAATCGTCTCTTCAATTGTCACAAAGCATACACTTGGGTACTTGACATTTCCCTTGAATTAAGGCTGCAAACTAAGTGGACACGTTCCCTTAGAGAGATGGCTATTCCAGGGCTCCCCACAGCTAATCCTGCCAGAGAATGCCGAGTTTACCTGTTACGTTCCTAGGCACACAATCTGCTTGAAAATGTGCCAGCAGGTCCTCGATAAAGAAACAGCCCTGACTGCTCATGAAGAGCAAGAGAGAAAGCAGTTAAAATACAAAAGGCAAAGCTACACTTCACACTTGAGAGTTGAAAGTTGGGCAAACACTGGT
Source organism: Rhinolophus sinicus (assembly GCF_057876585.1). NCBI lineage: Eukaryota > Metazoa > Chordata > Mammalia > Chiroptera > Rhinolophidae > Rhinolophus > Rhinolophus sinicus. The sequence continues at coordinate 66,797,218 of NC_142508.1, read as the reverse complement.
GAAGGTGGGGAAAGCAATTCTGGAGAGTGTGGGAAGAGAGGGAATCAAGTGACCTGGTCAGCGAAACCACAAATGCAAACGGATGCAAATGGGAGCCTGAGAGCAGGCAGCAGAGCCTGGGCTGGCCTGGTGCTGAGCATTCTTGTTTTGCTAAAATTGACAGCAGTCCCTCCCTATCTGCGGTTTCGCTGTCCGCTGTTTCAGTTACCTACAGTCAACTGAGCTCTGAAAACGTTAAATAGAAAATTCCAGAATTCACAATTCATAAGTTTTAAATAAGTGTGCTGTTCTGCGTAGTATGATGAAACCTTGTGCCATCCCGCGCCGGAGGTGCTGTCCAGCCCAGGAAGTGAAGCATCGCTTGGCCTCGCGTAACCACACTGTATACGCTGCCTGCCTGTTAGTCACATAGCAGCCTGTCTCGGTTTTCAGATTGACTGTTTTGGTAACACAGCACTTATGCTCAAGTAATTATTTTATTTAGTAATGGCCCCAAAGCCATTCACATAACTTTTATTACAGTATATTGTTGTAATTGTCCTATTTTATTATTAGTTATTGTTGCTAATCTCCTCCTGTGCCTAGTTTATACATTGAACTTTATCATAGGCCTGTATGTATAGAAAAGAACAGAGTATATATAGGGCTGAGTATTACCCGCAGTTTCAGGCCTCCACTGGAGGTCTTGGAACATATTCCCCGCAGATAAGGGGGAACTACTGTAATTTCATTTATATTCATTTAAATTCACTTAATTCACTGAAATGAGCTGGACATGAACCATTATTTCCTTAGAAAACATTTTCCCCTTCCTTTAGTCTCTACAAGCTCACGTTCAACAGACAGGACGGGCTCCACGAGCATGTAAGCTGTGCCCTGGAACAGATCCCCCTGACTGCAAGGGCCATGCGTGGTTTAATGTTCTACTACTGCCATCTTGGACATATTAATCACTGAGCCAGGGACCCTACATTTGCATCTTGCACTGGGCCTGGCAAATTATGTAGCCAGTCCTGCCACTAGAATAAATGACTGTCCAACCCAGATTGTCCTTTCCAGATCCTTTTCCAGAACCCCAGATGGGACAGATCAACTTCCCTGGCCCCCAACCCTTCCCAGCCCCACTCAGCTCTTCTCGGGTCTGCCCTGCAGACCTCCTGTCCATGTCTTTTGTCAACAAGATTAGGGTTCACTTGAAATGATCCAGGATTTATGACAAATTAAACGAAGAATCTTGATGGCATTTCCTGGGAGGATTTTTTGGTTGGCCTGAAGTATTTGAGGGGAAGCTAGTTCTCCTTTCAAACTGTTCTGCTCCTGGGTAAGTAGCAGAGAACTACTACCACCACAAAACAATTGTCCCAGGCAATGAAAATGCATCCTAGGTGTTAATTAGCTCAATATTTATCTCATCTAATATGCAAATTAAGACACTGCAGTCTCATTAGCGTCATCTGTGTTTCCTTTAAGCAAAACTAAATCTCTTGCCAATGCAAGAAAAAGGAAGAAAGAAGAAAACAAACATCAGTATTTCTCTTTGAAGCTAATGAGAGTGTGATTTGGCTCTTCCTTTGTTATGAGGTAGCAAGTTAGGGAAAACACATTTTAAATATGCCCAGTGTGGCCTGACCTCATCTATCAGAGGCAAGAACACAGCCTGGACTGGTTATTAAGCTTCCTGCTGTAGTTTGTCCGAAGAGCCCGCCCGGGCCCCAGGAGCAGGTGTGTGAGTGTGCAGTGAACCTGGAATGAGGAGATGAACAAAGAAAGGACCTGCAGCCTTCAGGAGCCCACTCAGCAAACAGATGTGGTTTCACCTCCGTGATAAGAGAGGGAGGAAATACACGGACACAATGCCATGAGTTTTACAAATGAGAAAACGTTCCTCTAATTGAAGAACAAAGAGACTTCAGCTCAAAATTTCTGCCCCTTCCAACTTCCCATTTTAAGATTTCAGAATTTTATACAAACAACAATCCAACAGTCATCAAAAACCCACACTGTGCCCCCAAAAGCAGGTTTTACTCGTAGGTGCTGGTGACCCAACAATGCTACAGAACAGCCACGTCAGGAGTTCTGGGCCTCCAGCAGGCTACTGGGGACTCCACAGGCATTAGCACTGATCTTCATAACAACCGAGCAAGGCCTCCTTTCTCCTTTTTACAGATGATGACACATGGTTCCAGGTGATTAGGTCACTTGTCCAAGGTAATGCAGCTAAAACTTGGCCAAGGTGGAATGAAAAGATAAAAGGAACATGACAGGCCACAGGGAATGCAGACTAATTAGCGAGGTGTCCTACGTGCAGTGATGGGATTGGGGGTGGGAAGGGGTTGAAAGCGTGACTCTCACCCTGAAGGCTACCATGCACTGTGGACCCCTGAATTCTAAGGCCGCAGCCCCAGTGTAGCTCCCTGCTGTCCTTTCTTTCCCAATTTTGACAAGTAATTCAAAAGCTGTTTTGTGAACACAGACTGCTTTCTGGGGCAGGAGACAGACTTGTCTGCATCCCAATACCTTCTGGGGCCTCAAATGGGAAAACTAGGGATGGAGGCTGATTTCCATATGTTGCAAATCTTGTCAAGTGTCACAGCAGTAGCGCAGGGAGAATGCCCCAACTGAAGCTGACCAGGGGCAGGCGATGGAAGGCAGAGGAGCTGCTTTTGGCTCTAAGAATACACAGGAGAAACAGGCCATGACCTCCCTGGGACCCATGGCCCATGGATGACAGATCCCTGCAGAACACTTTCGTCTTGTAGGATTCCATGCCTGTGAGCTTGGCCTTCACCCTGAAGCTAAGCAGCCAAGCAGAAGGGAAGGCAAATGAATATGGCTGGGCTGTGAGGGAGCCGCTGCTGCCATCGTGACCAAAGTCTCCATGAGCAATAAGGGATACCTGGGCCATCAGACAGAGGCAAGGAGAGATGCTCCAAATCTCTGGAGACACTTACACTCCTCTACTGGAACTTCCCAGGGATGCTTCTAGCATATCCAAGTGTTTCCCTTCCATTACTTCCCATGAGCCCCCAAAAAGGCAGAAATGGACATCCCCACTTGACAGACAGGAATGTTGAGGCCTGCTCATGCAGGAGAGCCAAGGTAGCCTGGGAAAAGAATCTGTTTCTGGATTGTCTCCTCTATTCCAGTTCCCATGTTGGGGGTGACCACAGTGGCTTTCTCCTCGGATTGTCACAATGTCCATGTGAAGTAGTTATTGTCCCCATTTTAGGGTTGAAGTAACTGAGAGTGAGCACGTCAAGGAAGGGGAAAAGGAAATGAGTATTTGTTGAGTGCCTATGGCTAGGAGTGACACACAGGTGACAAGACCATTAAGATAGGAAGAGGTAACAGAGACAAAGGTGACATGGGATCTCCATGTGCACAAAGGCCCTCAAGGACAGGGTTGTTTTTTCTCCTCCTTAGATGAAAAAAGTGAGAGGAAAGAAAAGCAAACAATAAATTTCCTGTGAAAGTAATACCCTCCACCTCTTTCCCCAGGGTGAAAATTACAGGGAGCAGACAAGGAACAGAGCAGAAAAACAGAATGAAAGTCTATGCAAAACGGGGAGAGGTGGACATAGGGAGACATTCCATGCCTGACAAGGGAAGGAAGAAAGTCACACCTGCTGAGGGTGAACACAATGCATTTGAAAGCTTAATGTTGCATGGAGTTTCGGTGTCTTTGCTGCTGTCTCTACATCTGATGATTGATGATATGTTTTGAATTTTTTTTTTATTTGGTAAACCTTTTAGTATAAACTTGCTTTCAGAGTGGTTGCTTTGGGTTTCTTTAAATTATGTGATAATTCATACATAATGAAATATACACTAGGTATATGCAAGCTATAAAGCAAAATCATAAAACCCATTCGCACGGCCCAACCACTGGGCCTGAGTGGTATTACAAGGTGCCAAAGCCTCTGAGTGTTCCTCTTGGCCCATCTCTGCCTCTTCCCTGCCAGACGTGAGTCTTCTCCTGAACTGTGTATTCATAGATCACCAGGTTTGCTTGTATACATATAACGTACATATGCCATATACATACATATGTATTCCTTGGTGCTATATTGCTTAGTTTTTAGTGTTTGTGTACTTTACAAAAATGGCATCACGCATCCCACTTTTTGTGCTTTATGGCCTATTTTTCAGATAGTTTCAGTGATGCCAAAAAGGGGGAGTTTGACCTAGCAAAGTATTCTGTGCAAAGTATTCTAATTTTAATGAGAGTTTATGAAAAAGAAATTGTATTGCAGTGGATGTTATAAATCCTATCGATTCATTTAATCCTGCCCCATTTTACAGACACATTTCAAACCTAAAGGGATTAAGTAATTTAGTATCAGTCGATGCCCCAGAGAACCAGGATGTGGCCCTGGGGCTTCCTAGCGACCCTGAGGCACCACATTGCACAACTCCAGGAGGCATTATGTTCCGGAAGAGATGTCAGTGGTGCCCTCCCTCTCCCTGGCTGTGTGATGGGGGAGGGGAGATGGGAGTGTACCAAAGCGCCTTTCACCGCTTCACTCTGTGGCCAGAATGGGGCTGATATTCAAACCTCTGCCAGGCCTGCGTGCCTGCATTTTAAGAAATTTGACACTGCCAGTGTACTGCCTGAGTCTTGTTTTATTTCCTGTTATCTGATTTGTGACAGTAAGCCTACTGAAAATTCCTTTCAACTCAGAAGTCCTCCCCATGCAATAGCATCCTGAAAAAAATTACATTTGGCATTACTGAGAAAGCATCTCGCCTGTTCGATTGTCCCCAACACCCGAAAAGAAGCATAACCATTGAGTGATATGACAGTTTGGAAGAGGATGGTACAGAACTTTAAATGAGATTTCAGCTTTTAACCAGGGTTCCTTTGAGGCTGTATTAACCTGAGTGGGAGTTGAGATGCTGCAAGGGTGAGGGAGGGGAGGAAGAAAGGCAAATGTGTTTATTGAGCACTGACAAAACACCAGGTACTGAAAGGTAAGTTTTCCATACATATTACCATGTTCAATAGTGACAGCAGCAATGAGAGGCAGCAGTTTTTCAATCCCCATTTTGCAGATGAGCAAACCGAGGTTCTGAGAATGTAACTGCTGTGCCAAAGGACAGCAGCTGGTCAGTTTGTTGACTTGCAAATCAAACTGCTTTCTTCTGAACTGAGATTCTTGTCCCTTCAGCATTACAACATGATGATTTATGCCTGGTTGGAGGCAAAACACATTAGGACCTACTGAATGTGAAATGTTTGGATACGTGAGTTGAGAAACTTCTTAATAGAGCAAATACCTCTATCTCAAAAATGTGGAAGGGGCTTCAGAGATCATCTGCCACCTTTCTCCTATTTTATGGACAAGAATGAAAAACAAATCCCAAATCCCTGGTCTTCAGAAAGCCACACACTTCAACAGCGCCCCCTGCTGGGACACACTCACTGATTGCCCAAAAGGAGCTGATTGCATATTCACTGTTGCATTAATTTTGCATGCTAATTTTTTAAAAAAAACAGCGTTTAAATAAACTGTTTATCCTTGAATAATTTTAGATTAACTGAAAAGTTACAAAGGTAATATGCAGAGTTCCCATATACCATTTATCCAGCTTCCCCTAATGTTGACACGTTCCATAATCATGGTAGATTTGTCAACGCTGAGAAATTAACATTGCTATGTACTATTAACTAAACTACAGGATTCATCTGGATAGCAGCAATTTTTTACTGATGTCTTTTTCTGCTCCAGGATCCAATGTAGGATTTTAGATGTCAATTAAATTCTTATAAGCCTCTCAACCTTGAAAGCATGTCCAATGTCTGCCCATTCACTAGGCTATGAGAGTTCCTGGGAGGCAGGGACCCCTGGAAACATAGCTCCTTATGTTCAGCCACTAGATACACCTTTGCTAAATATGTAATAAGCAAACATAGCAAAGATTTGTTGTCCCACTATTATTTATGCAAAGACCTCAAAAATGACACCAGACTCACAATGCCTCCTTTACTCTCCCCGCCCCATATTTCCACTAAAAGTATGAACATAGAGAATCCAGATATACACATATGTGTGTATGTAATGCACACCCACATATGTATAGAAAAACGCATATGTATAAGAACATTCTCTATGACAAAGGACACATTTCAAAGCAGTTGAGAAATGTTGGCAGCTCAACCAATGGTAGGAGAACAATTGACTATTCATGTGACACAAGTAACTAAGTATATTCCTACCTACTCCTTACCTAATATCATTCCCCAAAATAAGTTCCAGAATTATGAAAGCGGCAAACATTAAACAGTAAAAATATCAAATAACTAGAATAAAACAGAGGAATAAGTATGGTCATGGGAGGAGGGTAAGTCAGGCCTTCTGAACACAAACGCTATGAAAGGAAGGAACAGAACACTGCATTCTAAACTTGGATGAGGAATATTTTCGAAATATGCAACAGAGAAAATATTAATGATGAGAACAAAGATTAATGATGAGAACAAATAAAAATGTCTACAAATCAAGAGGTAAAAGAATTAAACAAACCAACAGACAATGACCTAAAGATTTGAATTGAAAATTCACCAAAACAGAAGTGTAAACCACCAACGCTCATCAAAGACTATCTGCCCTCACAGGGTATCAGGAAACAAAGACAGAAGCAATGATAAGATGTCATTTCACCCAAAGGGTTAACATGGGTTAAGCAAACATGTATCAATACTGAGTTGGGGTGACGGTAAAGGGAACCCAGCTTTGAGCCGAGCTGTTAGAAGGAACAGCAGTGAGAGCCGCTTCCCACAGGGGTTTTGTCATTAGCCATCAAATGCCAATCCCACATCAGCAGATCACAATTGTTGCATTTGCGGCTTCTAACCTGGGCGTAGGTGGCATGGCCTAGAGGCACACACCTGAGAGATGGGCATGACTCAGAACTGCAGCCAGAAGCCCGTGCACCAGGACTAGAGCTGAGGTAGGAACTTGCCTTTTCTCCAAGACAGCAAGGTTGGTCCGAGAGGAACATACAAAACATTGTTCCTAATGGGTGCTATGTCCCTGTGTCCAGATGCCCCTGGTTCATCCTCATCCCAAACTCACCCCTCCCCAAAATAAGAACCACTGAGGGTACTATGGGCTGTTCCCTCAGCCTGACCGGAGCTCGGAGCTCGGGCAATTTACAACCAGGCCATAGGGACCTGTCTGAGAAGAGCCTGATGGATCCCTGCCCTCCTTTGGGCAGGCTGCCAGGTTCTGCCCTCTGAGAATGTGCCTCCAAAGACCCTTTCTGGGAGGGCCACCCACAGCTGCTCTCCCCCGGTCCCACTCCATTCACCAGGAAGCTTTATTTAGAGTCTTAATACTGAGAGGCGCTGACACAGCACCCACGACGAGTAATAGTTTGTATGCTCCTTATGAATCATTGTTGCAGCCCCCAAAGAAAGGCCCAACATTTCAGGCTATATATCAGGGAGCATTTGCATGACTTATGAGGTTTATTTAGGGCCTAGGAGAGCCTTCCCAGAGGAAGACAGGGGCTCAGCCTCCTCCTGGCCCCAGGCCCTGCTCAGTGACATGCCTGAAGATTTGCTGACAAAAAGCTGCGAAGCTCCCCCCACTCTTCAAGGCAATTTGTTCTGGAGTCTAAAAGTTGGGGAGAGGGGGTAGTGAGGATCTTAAAATTATTCTTGAAGATGGAGCTCAGAAGACCGCCAGTCCAGACTTAGTAGCCTGCTAAACGAAGCCATGTCCAGGGCTTCCCCTAGTCAAGTAGAAGGCCCTCTAAATGACATTAGTTTAAGTCAGCCAGTAAGTTGGGTGGCGGAACGTTCAAACCCCCAAATTAAGGCCAGTCACTGACGGGAGGTGTCTACCTATGAGGGAGATGTGTTTTATCCCTGACATTTTTCAGAATTGCCACCACATTGATTGCCAACAAGGCACTCCCTTACTTCCTACGTCCAGTGTGAGCGTCCCCATACCTGTCCTTGGCAAGCTACTGTCTGAGACCTGGCCTAAAACAATGACCGGTTGGTGATTTAATGTATGGGAAAAGACTTCCAAAGGTCGATCAAATCATATTTAGTTTGCATTTAATGCCTGATTCTTAGTGGAAAGAAGAAAATCACGTGGACTTGAGACCATAGTCTGCATTCAGCAGCCAAGCTGGTTGGAGACTTGGAAGGTGGCCTGGACCCTCCGTCCGCAGCCCCACATCCAGGCAGACTCTCCCTTACTGTTGCCGTCATGAGCGTCCCCCTCCCACGACAGCTTCGGTACCACTCCCCTGTCTGAGCCCCACCCGGACTAGGGCAGTTGTCTTCTGCTTGGTTCCCACCCAGTCCCTGGGGGCCCTCCAGTGCCCCCTCCCACACTGCTGAGGGGGGCTTTACTGAATGTGCATTTATTCATGCCACTCACCCAATGTGACCTTTGCGTGGTCTTTTACAATCTGACCCCTGCCCACCGCTCAGGCTGCATCTACTCCCTTCCCTCTAAACCTACCCTGTTCCTGGGTTACTGTAGCCGGGCTCCAGATGTGCCATTTCACACCTCCATCCCGTTAGCTCAGCGGTTCCCACTACCAAGGAAGCCGAGCCTCTTGCCTCCTTCATGGACACCCCGCCTCATCCCTAACGTCCATCTCAGGTGTCCCTTCCATGGAAGGCCCTCATGAGCTTCCCGGCACCACCAGTGTCCCTACCTCGGTGAGCCATTTGTATGTCTGTCCCCAACCAGATGACTTGCTACCTTGGGGTTCCTGTGTCTAGAAGGTCCCTGGCCTCTGGTTCCTGCTCAGTGAAAGATGAAAAACAAATCAATGAATGTACAATTTGGGGATCTCTACGCTAAAAGTGTGAGCATTTCAAAGCTACTGGTCAGTGATGGTTTCATGGACGATGGGGAGTGGGTTCTGGGGTCTGGACTCTCAGCTGTGAAAATGCAAGCCCCATCCTCTCTGAAGTGTGAAAGAGCTGGGATCACCCATGCAGAGTGATTGTTGGGCAGACTGAGGGAGCCGGATAAAGCACTGAGCACAGAGCCGGGCCCCCAGGAGGCCCCAGGACAAGTTCAGTCTCCGCTGTGGCCCAACTTGATGTGCACTGGGAAAAGTGGGGGCTGCTAGGAAAACCGGGCAGAAGCAGCACCACCCATCCTCACGGTCCAGAAACTGACTTCTACTGTGTGGCAAAAGCAAAAACAAGCATCCAGGCAGCTCCGTGTATTTCTGGTACTAAACGTTAGAGTTCATGATCAGTTTCTACTGGAGACTCGTGCCGCCAGACCCTGGCCTGAGCCTAACGCCTCCACAGAGATCCATGTCTGCCAGGAGCTCAGGTCCTGCTCACGAAGCTTGGGTTTAAATCCCAATGCTGTCATTGGCTTCCTCTGTCACACTGGGTGAGGCACTCTCATGTCTCTGTTTCAGTTTCCTCATCTTAAAGAAAAGGAAAAAAAGAAAACCGGGTAAGCCAGAAAAATTCTCATTGTTCCTCCCAGCAGCAACTTTCTGAGGTCACTTCTCGCTCGCCTGCAACATGGGGTGTCGACCTGCCCACGCAAACTCCAGAGACTCAAGTGGAAGGCGAGGACTGGCCGCGCAGGGGCAGGAGGGAGTGGGCATTTTCCAAAATGAGTCCTGTGGAATGCAGTTCCCGTGGGAAAGTGGTTTACAGGAGTTGGCGGGAGGGAGGGTTCTTTGTTCATAGAAGTTTGCAGGATTTCTCAGAGCCTTTAATAAGCCTCTGAGGCTTTGAATAAGCAAATTCACATTGTAAGCAAATCGACTGCGCATAGTCAATTACAAGATGTGGAACACACCAGACTCCAGTCCCACTGAGCTTGGATCCTTTTATGCCCTCCAACAGAAACTCTCCTCGGATCGCAGGTTATGTAGAAAACACTTTCAGAAACCCCAGCAGGGCAGAAATCACCACCAAATCTGAGCCAAATTCTAGCTCCTCCATGATCTGTGTAAACTTGGGTACGTTTGAGTCTTAGCTTACTTAGAAGAAAACGAAAATGTTAACCCACTCAGGTGACATTTTTTTCTTCTTCCCTACTTTTCTGTATTTTCCAAATTTTCAACAATGAGCATTTTAATAACTACTTCTTACATTTACAAGTAACGTTTAGGATATAAAGTGAAAACTTGAAGTCTTCTCCAATCCTCTAGCCCCATTTCTCAAAACAGAAAAAGGAACACTTGTTTTGCATAACCTTTTAACACTTCCACGAGAACATTTTAAAATAGAAAACAAAAAACTGTGCTTTCCTTTTGAATCAGTGCCAATGACCTCCAATTCTGGTGGTTGGCGTAAGCAAGTGAAGGTGGCTGTGCGTGTGAGTGATCCGGACACCGATTTTGGCACAGGAAGGGCACCCCATAAATATTCGTTAAAGGCAAGCTCCAGCTTTTGGACTGGAACACTCCTTCAGGGAACGCTTGCTCTGGGGGCCCACGCAGAGATGGTGACTTCCAGAAGTTGCTGCCCTGTGCAAATTCGGAAAGAAATTTATACCTTTCTACTTCCAGCCCTTGGAGCATCTGACAGCAAACTGCGGGAGAAACGTGCCCCAGCTTTCCGAGGACCATGGAGCTCCAAAGAAGCGGCTTGCCTGCCAGGGGCCATACCACTTTCCTGGTATGGTGCCTGGAAAAATCTCTCTGGGGGAGTGGGGGATGAGCAGAAAGAAGAAGGAGGGATGGAAGGGTCTCCACACCCATACAGGCAAAGAACTCCCGCTCCGCTCCATCAGCCTCTCTCCAAGGCTTTTACCGGCCAAGCTTGGAAAAACTTCTCCTGGATTTTCATCATGGTCAAATTACTCATTTACGAAAAATGCTGCCGCAGATGGGCAAGTCCCCATGAAACCGTGCCAGGGGCTCTTTAGGGCAGGTCCTGCTGCTTGGCATAATAAGCCCTTATTACCGTAGCACTGAGGGGTGTCGGCTTGCCAGAGGCCCGCTTTTAATGAACTTTGCCATCCAAAATCGGCCGAAAGAACGCAAGTTAGATTGTGCCAATCAATTGGAATTGATTACTTCTCAAAAGCTAGACCTCAGCTCGCAGGAAAAACACACAAACACACCCAACATTTGGGGGTTAGTTTGATTTCTTGGAGGCAAAGGAGTCCTTGGGATAATGACGGATCAGCCTTTACGAAATTCTCAGGACCCTGGAAAAAAAATGGTGTTTCTTGAGGGAGCATAGGCAGATGAAGTAAGCGTTGGCAGTCTCAGAGCAGATCATGCTTGGAACACCTTCAATTTATTTTTTTTTTCCTAATACATCTATCCTTTCATCCATTCATATTATCAGAACTCAACAACGTTGACTGAGAATTGAGTATATTCCAGGTTTGGTACCAGGTTTCGGGGTGTTAGAAATATCAGAAATGGCCCCTGGCCATCGAGGGGGTCATGTTCACTGTCAGTTACACAAGATTCTCCTGGAGGAACTGGGGAGCAGCTACAGGAACTCAGAAGAGGGAGGTTCTAGGCCGGGCTGAATCTTAAAGGATGAAAGTATGCTCTCCTGGGGAATGAGGGGAAGGGAGAAATGTCCCCCTTGACCTCCAAGCCTTCACAGTGGCAGTTCCTTCTACCTGGATCATTTCTACCCTCCCAACCCCCACCACATACACTCACATCTTCACCAGAAAAATTTAGTGTGCCCACTGGTCGAGGGTAGGTGTCCCTAAGCCCTGCTGATTTGCTCTGGTGTCCCACCCCAGCCCAGGGCCCACAGGGTCTTGCATATCCCCCATCAGAGCCTCACCCCCTGGCATCATGAGTCCTCCTTTGCCTGTGTGGTGTTGCCCATGGCACACAAGCCCTGTGATGGGAGGGGCCACACCCAGCTTGTTCCCCACTACACAGATGTCAGGATAGCACCTAACACAATACCAGGCACTTAGCAGATGCTCAACAAATGCTTTTTGAACATGAATGAGTGAATGGATAAGACTAGATTGGTAAAAGCCTGCCCTGTAATACAACAGAAAGATGATTGGGGACATGGAAGCAGGGAGGTGGCATCCATTGAGGATTCTATGCAGATAGCGGCTCCCGAGACCCCTCACATACACTGTGAGAGGTGGGGTGAGGACAGGTGGAGTCCTCTGGAAGGGGATTATGCTGGGGGTTCTGATGGGGGTTATGCTGGCGCAGGCCGCCCGCAAAGCCAGGGCTTCCTGCCCCTGCAGCCTCATCTACTCTCCAGAGAGCTGGGGCAGGGGGTGGGGCACGGGAGGGTGCTTCACCAACACTTCCGGGCTGAAAGAACCTCGTAGAGAGGCTGGGGACAAGAGCCAGGCCCAGCGGGGGAGGTTCTCCATCAGGGGGCCAGGCCTGGGCCATAAGGCAGAAGCCACCCCAGGACTTAGAGATCCAGGGCGAGACAGGCCTGAGCTAGGAAGGGTGGTGGTCTCTGTGGAGCCAACAGAGCCATGAAACTGAGAGGCAGGGGCCAGTGACAACACCAGAGAGAGGAAGAGAGAGGTACATAGAGATCCATGGCAGAAAAAGACAGCAAGAGTGGGAAAAGGGCGTTGGGGCAGATGGGAAGGAAATGGAATAGAGAGGTAGTAAGAGAAACACAAAAACAAATAGAATCAGAAGGGACAAATGAATCAAAGAAAAAAATGTCAGAGGAGCAGACATAGATTAGGAGAGAAACAAAACAAAACAAAAATAGAGAAAATGACCAGCAGTCATGAAGGCTGGTCTGAGAAAGCCAAGCAGTACCTCGCCTGGGGCTTTGACCCTCAGCCTTCCTGCTCCAGTCTGGACAGCTGCCTGCCTATTGGACCAAGTTCTACTGAAAGCCTTAGACAGTATGGCTCCCTGTTGCATTCTGAGCCCTGTGTCAGGTATGCGAGGAGGGAGGAAGGGGGCGGGGGAAGAAGAAGGGACATAGGAAGAAGAGGTAGGACTCCAGAGCTCGCTGGGCTTCAGACAACAAAGCCCTCAGATGGCTGGTGAGGGCAGGCTGCCCGGCCTTCTGCTCACTCTCGTCTGGCCTTGAACACTGAGTAGCCTGACACTGGCTCTCCATTTTAGGGTTGGCCTCATCCCGGACCGAAAGCCACAAAAGGCATGTACCTAAGGAGTGGGGCCCAGGGCTCTACCAGCTGGGTGACAAGGTCCAAGTTCTTTCACTTTTCTGAGCCTCTGTTTCTTCACCTATTCAATGGAATACTAAGTAATCACCCAGAAAATCGGGTTTAATCCTAAGACTGATAACAAATGTGTGACCTCCTTGTGTTATTCTTGTCGTCACAGCCCCAGCTTATCCCTCCTGCTGGACAAGCTGACCCACCCATGGTGAATTTGTAGAATGTCCGTTCCTGTCTGTGGTCTCCCCTAAAGAGAGCACAACACTGTCCCAAATTGGCCAGTCTTACTTATATTTCATCCTCCAAATTACTCTTCCCCTCAGCCAGGGAAAAGCCTGCCACTACCCCCCTTCTACTTAACCTATAGATATCTATATGGTTTTCTCCAGAGCCCGCTGAAAGAGCCCTGTTTCAATTAACTTACAATTCTCTCTTAATGAGCAGCAGCATGAGATAATAGACATGTAAAGCTGGAAGGGGCCTTGGAGAGCTTCTAATCCAACCAGAAAACTCTGTAGCCCAGGACGCCAGGCCCGAGAGAGAGACACGGTTTAAACATACAAAGTCACCCAAGTTAACAGAGGCATTGAGATGGGAACTTAGTTCTCCCTATTCCCAAGCCAGGGCTCTTTGCACAAAAATCCACCATCATTCGTTCATTGATGAATTCACATATTAAGTAGCGTTTGGCCTTGCAATGCATATTTATTGGTTTTGACTTCCCAAGGATCCTTTTCTTTTCCTGGTGCCAGCAGTCTATTTCTATTGGATAACTATCCCTGCCCCATTTCATGTGGTTCTGGGGGTATAGGAACCCATACTGCCTCCCTCTACGCAGGAAGACTAGGGCAGGGTGGCAGTGGGAGTTGATACTCTAGCGTGTACTATCCCATTTCCCACAAGTGATCTGAGGGTGGAAATGTGATCCAAGAATGCCAATCAGTCTTCCTTGAGACTAATATATGGATTTCAGGGGAGAAAGTTTCCTCTCTTCCACCCCATCCTGCCCTCACAAAATGCTAAGCCATGAAGACCTCATTCTACTCTAGGGTACACCATCTTCCATCTTCCTGACCACAGAGAGAGACCTTGCCTGAAGAAAGAAGCCAACACACAGAGGTCGCCAGCACAGCCAAGAGACTGGAAGAGAGGCAGAGACCTAGCGGCATCTTTACAGCTGTGTATCCAGCTGGTTCCTCAAGAAGTCTCAACATCTAAGAAAGAGAGCCACCAGAAATCAGATGTGATGAAAGCCGTAAAAATACAGATAATACCCATCTCTTATGCTGATGCTAATAGTATCTCCTTTGACCCACAAAACAATTCCATGAAGTGAATATGATTAAGCCCATTTGATTGGCGAGGTAATTAGGCTTTGAGAGGTTAAATGTCTTGCCCTAGATTGTAAGTCATATGCCAAGATGGAAGCCCAGACCAACTTCAGAGCCAGAATGTGTCCCACTTTTCCAGACTTGCTTTTCATGATAAGAGACAAGTACAGGGGGTAGTGGGCATCCCACAGGAGACCATCTACACCAGCCTGGGGCTGGAGCGAAGAAGTGAAGAGGTGCCCTCGTAAGGAATATCAATAGTGAACTGTGTCTTGAACAAAGAGCCAAAGTGGATATGGCTCCAGAAGAGGGAGGAGAATGCTGTCACGTGCTAGGCTTCCGGGTTGTGTCTGACACACTCATCCCGTTTATCATTTCCATTCCAGACCACAAACAGCCATTTCCAGGTTCACATAGAGGCAATGATCAAAACTGTGCGGAAGTTACTTTTCAAAGAGACCTCTCTCTACCTCTGTCTCACTTTTATTTTTTTCTCCCTCTATTTCTCTCTGCTCAATGCCTGCCAAAGGCATTGGAAGTTTAGCGTCTGAGTGATCTGAGGTGATGTGAGGTGACAGGAATCCGATCTGTATTCCAGGGGCCTCACTACGCATTTACTTAAAAGGCATTCCACAACCTTTGGCGGCTGCTTTCTTTAGACTTGAGCAATTTCGATATTTTGGTTCAGTGTCACTATAGAGAAGCTTTACAATTCCAGCTCGGGAATTAGAAGATATATTTGTAATAAGAATCGCTAACCACTGTCAGCTGGCAGGCCCGTGTCCATGCATGAAAATGATGCCATTAGCGCTCGCGACTGTGGACAAAACGTAAAGATCATGGATCATACCAGAGACTGAGGAGAAAAGAAACTCCACACTCGGGATTTCTGGCAGACAGGGTGCGATGGCTGACACATGTACATTTAGCCCCTTGATGAGGTGGAAAGCTCAATACAGTATTACTTGTCTTTGCAAATACTAATTTTTTCCCTTTATTTTGTCTAACTGCTTTCACCATCCACGTTGATGAATCACACAACTGCATTTTAACGAAGAGATTGTAAAGCCTGAGAGAGAGTGAGGGGGAAGGAGGAGAGCAAAGGAAGACAGGAGCCGTCCCTGAGCACACAAGTCCCCATAGGTCCAAAGCATCAGGGCGACACCCAGGCTGTCCCTGACATGAGAGCTGGGCTACCCATGCCAATGCGCCTGGAAGAATCAGGGCTTCGGAACCAGGCTGGCTGGGGTTCGGCTTCTGCTCTGCTTTTTTCAGGCCATGTGAACACTGGCAGATGGCTGATATGCTTGTTTCTGGTAGTGTCCATTTCCTTTCAAAGGGAGAAAGCACAACAGCACACCCACCACGTTCCAGCTGCTGGGGACACCCCCGTGAAGGAAAGGGTCAAGCACTCCTGCATCCGTGGCACTTGGCTCTCGTGGGATGATGACAGTAATAATCCAACCGTACGGGCCTGGGAGAGGATGACAGGGACGGGCACACAGTAGGTGCTTAATGAACGCCTGTTTCTTCCACTCTTTGTTCCCATTTATTTACCATGTCAATGAAGACAGGCATTGATCTTTCGCACTATTTTTTTTTTTTTTTTTTTTTCTTTAGGTAAGGAAGAGAGTAAGGGTCGGAGGCCATGAGGATGTTTCAAGGACAGAAAGTTTACATACAGGGCACGGATTGGAGCCTCAGTCTGTCTGAGTCACAAACGCGTTGACCCTCTGCATCATCAGCTTCCTGCAAGTCCAAGGCAGCTGCCAGGATCTGAGTTCCAGAAAGGTGGACTTTTCTCATGAGACAAGTGCAGGTGGCAACAGACTCCCTGAACCCACTCTGCAGAGTGTGGGTCTCCTGTCCTCCAGAAAGAGATATGTGTAGAGAGGGGACTGTGGGGAGAGAGGGATGGGGACCAGACTGGACATTCCACGGGGGCAGGAGAAGTAGCCCAGGTAGCACCACAAATGCCAGGCCTCGGTTTGCGCCAGCCTACGCTGGGGACTCAGGCAAGCCACACCGCTCTGTCCTCAGACCCTGAACCTAAGGGCTCAGGCTGGCCATTGATAGTCGGGTCTCCTTTCAGCACTGGCTTATGGATTATAAGTGGCCCCCTGGGCTAACTTCATTTTAATTTACCATATAAACGAATCTTTATTTTTTAAAAAATCATTTCTTATTTAGGATTAAGGATATGGATTTAGAGGCTCATCATAAAAAAATAAATTCATAAATTAAAAAAAAAAAACTTATTTTTTGGCAGGTCTGAAGTTCAAGCCCAAATAAGACAGACTGGGGCTCCAATCCATGCCCTGTATGTAAACTTTCTGTCCTTGAAATCCTAAATCTTATTTAGGATTAAGGATATGGATTTAGAGGCTCATCATAAAAAAATAAATTCATAAATAAAAAAAGTATTAAATAAGAAAGACGTTTTATGGTTTACCAAGCATTTTTCTCATATAGTATCTCATGAACGATCTCTTCAAATCTGTACAGGTGAGGGGAAAAAAGAGACACCCAGAAAAGTTAAGCAACTTGTCTCATCCCTTGCAGCTGTTTTTTGGCAGGTCTGAAGTTCAAGCCCAAATGTCTTCATGTAAAATCTAACATTTCCTAATCAATGAAGGGGGAGGGTGTTAAATTTGATTGAACACCAGCCAGGTGCATTACATGTGCAGCTGTCCTGTGGCCTCACAAGGACCTTGCAATGCCGCGTTTCTCAAAGTATGGTCCTCAGAGTACACACATGGCACTGCCAGTCTTCCCAGGAGCGTATTGGAACATAAAAACCCACTACATACCTACTGACAGCATCTCTGGGGACAGGCCTGGGAATATGCTTCGTATTTAACAAGCTTCCCAGGGCTTCTCATTGGGGAACCACTAGAGTCAGATGGGCATTTATTATCTCTGGTTAAGATGAGAAATGTGAGGACCATGGAGAATCAGTACCACGTCCAATATCTGCAGTGTTACACTGTGATTCAGTCTCAACTCTTTCTGATCCTAAAGCCCAGGGCCTACCCGCAGACTTGTTCATTCAGTGACCATTTATGAAGCCCCTACTAAGAGCCAGGGACCGTTCTAGATCACACTGACATACTAAGATTAGTCTATCCCCTTCGTTGTTTTGCTGGGTACCTGACCTGAGAGAAGCCAGCTTAAAAGTTGGGGCTAAGGCAGAAAGAAGGGTGGTTTCAGGGCTGAAAATGTGTTGTGTCTGAACAATTTATAGAAGAAATGATAGCTATTGGGTTCCCCCAAATCATGTGCTAAGCTCTATTCTCTTATTTAATCTGCCAACGATCTATGAGGAGGAGGGATGGTGATGGTGATGGTGATGGTGATGGTGGCAATGATGATTATCCCTAGGTCGGAGACGGGGACACGGAGAGCAGGAAAGCTAAGCAAATCATCCAGGGTCCCACAGTGAGTAGAAGGCAGAGCCCAGCTGTCCCATTTCAAAGAACACACTCTTGAGTCTGACACTAGCCGAGCACTCAGCCTGTGCCTAAGCTTATGGAACAAGCAGGCCTCAAGCACAAAGCTCAGGGGCTTAGTTTCTTCCACTCGCATGTGTGGCTCATTAAGGGTTTCCCATAAAAGACACAATGGTAATACCTATAACCTAATATACCAATGTGATAATCATTAGACTAGCAATCAACATCACGAGGGCACTTTAACGAATTACTGATGACTTTCCATCACCCTAAAGAAAAACACATTTGAGCAGCCAATCCCATGAGAAAACAAGAGACACATCATAATTAACCAGCTAATCCATAGTAGGTGGGTTATTGTGCTTGGCGGGGGGAACACCACCCCCCCTGAGTGTGCAGATGTCTGTCAGAAGACAGGGTGCAAGTCAGCCATGTCCGCGGCTGGCTGGCTGCGGAGAGTTCCAAACAAGAACACAAGACGTGCATTTAGAAGACCGATGACTCCGTCCTTCCTTTGACCGTCCTCCCCTTCTTTCTTTATTTCCATTCTTCACTTTTTCCTTTATCAGTGAGGGTCAGAAGGCAGGAGCAACCCAGTTATGGGAACAGAGAGAACAGAGAGTGTTTCATATAAAGAATTGCTCTCTAGGAATAAAGTTAATAACCAGGTAACTAAAACAGTAAAATAAGAACCCTAGGGCATCACAGTTCAACCAACTGCAGGAAGTAGCTACTCTTCCAGGAGCTAGAAAAACAAAGAGGCTGGAATTAGGAAGCTCTGGGCAGGGGCCCCATGGAGCTGGGACTCGGAACTCTGAGGAGGTGATGCCCACTAGCTGGGGCAGGTATCTCAAAGGGGTGTGACCGGACTGGATCTATAAGTATTGAAAAGGCTGCAAAATGTGATCCGCTGCTGCTGCAGGAAGGCATTGCTCCTGACAGGGCGAAGAAGCCAGGCTGGAGTGGCACCATGGGATCAGGAAATTGATGGGCTGCCCACAGAAAGAACCATGAGAAAAGATGTGAGCCACTGTATTCCCTCCCCCCAAAGTATTTCCATATTAAGTGCTATCTATCTATCTCTGAGAAATGAATGGATTTGAGGCCTCAGAGAACACCTGAGATTTGGGTTTGCCCAGACACTTCACACTGTACCAACTCTCAAAGTGCAAACATATATTATTGTTTTAACATACCTGAGCACCTGCTGTGTGCTGGTGCATCCATTATCTCATTCAATTTTCCTCAAAGTTCCTGAAAATCAGCTGTTTACATTCCCACTACAAAGTGACCCAATTACCACCCAGACAGGCTGAGTACATTGTCCAGAGTCACACAGCTCATGAAACCTCCACAACTTGCAAACAACACTCTCCTGGGGTACCCCCACCCCAATTTCACACATTTCTCCTGACAGTACCCATCAGTTAGCTGCTATCATAGATCCTGTACTATCCTCAATGCCTTGCATGTGAGAGATACACACAGAGTGGAAAGGAAATAAGACACAGAATGGCCCGCAGAAAAGCTCCATTCCAGGAAGCGCACGTGACAGCTAGCTGTCCGACTGCATCCTTGTAGCAGGCACCACAACAAAATGCCCTAAAGCATCTTCCGTGGTGAAGTGGCCTTAAGAGAGCACTAAGAAAAAAGTCTTGTCTTGCCAAACCCATTTGGAAAATGCTGCGAACTCAACCCCTTCTTAAAGGGTCGCCATGCAAGGTGGCAGAGCAAAGGGTCTGAGAGGAAAAATGGCCTGCAGTAAGAAACAGTGATTAAGTTGGTTCAACCAAGTGTTTTTTTCAAGCTTATGTCATGAATCTTGTTTGCTTACAACATTTATTAATATTCCATGGAGAGGGAATATAGTCAATAAAATTGTATAAACCATGTAGAGTGCCAGGTGGGCACTAGACTTATTGGGGATCACTTCATAAATTATACAAATGCCTAACCACCATGCTGTACACGGGAAACTAATAGAAAATAATATTGAATGTCAACTATAATTACATATATATATATATATATATATATATATATATATATATATATAGTCATGGGATGTAAATACTATATGTATATATTTTTTTCATTCCACAGAGAGCATTTTTGTATTGCACACCTGGGAATGTTACTCTGAGGAAAGGAAGGCTTGCAAGGGGCACTGCTGTATTTACCTTGAGCTGGCATTAGCCATGACCTCTGCCCAGAATGCAGAAGATCCAGAAGTTTAGGGGGTACACCTTCAGATGACAAAAGACGGTATCAGAAATGTAATTGGAAATAGACATTCAGATCCCTAATGGGGAAAGCAGGGACAAGGAGATGGGGACACATCACAGCTGGGAGACGCTCGCTAATTATCTCCGACAGCAGCTTTTTAACCTGATGCCCTTTGCAATGCTTACCGTGCAGCACGTAAAGTCTCTTCTTGTGCAACGTGTAGAACTGACAAGGAATTAATATGCAGCACATATAAAAACAATCATACAAATCAATAAGAAGAAGATAAACAACCTAATACAGAAGCAGGCACAAGAAAGGAAGAAGCAAATCTCAGAAGGAAAAAAAGTAGGCCAACAAACATAAGAAAATATATTCATCTTGACAGTAATCGGTGGAATGCAAATTAAAATAAGATATCTGGGTTTTTTTGTTGTTTTCATCAGCTTAGCAAAAAAAAATTAGATTTGATGCTACTGAATGCGAGTAATACAAAATGGTCTGGCCACTTAAGAGGGCAACCTGGCATTTTTTATTAAAATTTAAAATGTGCATATTCTTCTCTGTCTCCAGAATTTCACTTCTTAGTAGCTACTGCAGATAAATGCACAATGAGATGTACGTCTGTTCACAGCAGCACTGTCTGTGATAGCCCCAAATATGAAACAACCAGAGGCCACATACTATGGAAGGCCAACTAGCAATGAACACGAATGAGCCAGGACTGTTTGTAAGACAAAAACATGTATGTTCACACATACACAATGATAGTCATATAGAAAAGGTCTGGAAAGAAGCACCTCAATCTGATGTCAGTGGTTACCTCTGGGGGTGGGCGTGGCCTTGGGGTAAAAGGTCAAGGAAGACTCCAACGTGACCCGTGGGGATTGAAGTTTTGCAATGAGAAAGCATTTGCATGTTGCTTACATACTTAATTTTTTAAGAAAAGCAATTTTATATGAAATGACCAGTAGATGGTATGAAACACAGTCACCTCTTCCAGCTGTCACAGAGCAAAGAAACTAGAAACATCTATCCATGGATGGGATGAATCTTCTGTTTCCAGCACAGCGATCAGTCTATTTAACACTAACTGCTTCTGCATGAGGGGAGGATATAGCTTTCCTAGAGCACCTACTGTATACCAGGCACAGTGGCGAGCACTTTACAAGCATTCGCTTACCACCAAGATTTCGGTTATCACCAAAACCTTATGGTGTCAAAGTTGTTAGGCTCTAGAGCTGAGGAAGTATGCCAGAGCTTGTTTTTGCCAAAGCCTGGACTGAAATCCAGATGAATCGGAAGACATATCACAAGGTGGGATGGGTAATTTTATGTGTCAACTTAACTGGGCTAAGGGATGCCCAGAGAACGGTAAAACATTGCTTCCGGATGTAGCTGTGAGGGCATTTCCAAGAGATTAGCATCTGAATCAGTAGACTGAGTAAAGGTGGTCCTCACTGATGTGTGTGTGTCACCCAATTTGCTGAGGGCCTGAATAGAACAAGGTGGAGGATGGGGGAATTTGCCCTTTGCTTGAATTGGGACATCCACCTTCTCCTGCCCTCAGACACTGTTGCTTCTGGTTCTGACCTTCAAACTGAATCACACCACTGGCTTTCCTCTTTCTCCAGCTAGTAGATGTCAACTGTGGAAAGTCTCAGCATCCATGATCACGAGAGCTAATTCCTATAATAAATCTCTCTCTCTCTCTCCCCCTCCCTCCCTCTCTCAATATATGGCTCATATAAATACATATACATATATATATATACATATATATGTATATGTGTGTGTGTGTGTGTGTGTGTATATATATATATATATCCTATTTGATAAACACACACAAACATACACACACACACACACACACACACACACACACACAAGGTCTGACAATTAAGTTCGTGAACTTGTTGCAACAACGTTGCTAACCTCTTTTGACATCAGAGGGATTATTCATTATGAATTTGTACCAACTGGACAAACAGTTAACCAAGTTGGCTATTAGGAAGTGCTGAAAAGGCTGCAAGAAAAAGTTAGGCGACCTGAACTTTTCACCAATAATTCATGGCTCTTGCATCACAACAATGCACCAGTTCACACAGCACTGTCTGCGAGGGAGTTTTTAGCTAGTAAATAACTAACTGTATTGGAACACCCTCCCTCCTCACCTGATCTGGCCCCCAGTGACTTCTTTCTTTACCCAAAGATAAAGGAAATATTGCAAGAAACACATTTTGATGACACTCAGGACATCAAGGGTAATACAACGACAGCTCTGATGGCCATTCCAGAAAAAGAGTTCCAAAATTGCTTCGAAGGGTGGACTAGGTGCTGGCATTGATGCATAGCTTCCCAAGGGGAGCACTTCGAAGGTGACCATAGTCATATTCAGCAATGAGGGATGTACCATGTTTCCCTGAAAATAAGACCTAGCTGGACCATCCCCTCTAATGTGTCTTTTGGAGCAAAAATTATTATGAGACCAATTTTTTTCTCCAAAAGACACATTAGAGCTGATAGTCTGGCTAGGTCTTATTTTCAGGGAAACACGGTAGCACTTTTTCTAGGATCGGATGAGTTTGCAAACTTAATTGTCTGACATCATATATATATGTATATCTCCTATTATATATCTTATTGTGTGTGTGTGTGTATATATATCCTATTAATTCTGTTTCTCTGCAGAACTCTAATACACAACGTGTTTTTTTTTCCAAAAACCACAACCTTCATATTAAGCTACATATCATATGCCTATGTATATTTGTCCACAGTCTATCTATTATCTATCTGTATAACCATAAATAGTTGTGTTTATACCAGTAGATTTCAATTTGGGATAATTTTGCCCCCAGGGGACATTTAGCAACGTCTGAAGACATTTTAACCATCACAACTGTGGGGAGAGGGTGCTACTAGCATCCAGTGGGTGGAGGCCAGGGATGCTCCTAAGTAGTCTACAATGCACAAGACAGCCCCCACAGTCAAGAATTATCCAGCCCCAATGTTACAAGTGCTGAGGTTGAGAAACCTTTGTCTATACCTGTAAGAACTGCTTGAAATCAGACATCCTCAGGAAGGTCTGGCACGGTCAACATGAAATGCCCAACTTATGTTTAGTCCCTACATCCAGATTTGGCCAGTTCCCACAGCCAGATGATATACAGCAATGAAAAATTATTGCTCACTGCCCTTTGCACAAGTCAGTCAAGCTCTCTGTTGCTTCTTAGGATACCAAATATGTGGGCAGCAGGGTCCAACCCAGTCAAAGAATGCAGCTGAAGCTGAGGTCAAAGGTTAAGGGACAGGTGAAAATAGTCCCTTTGATTACGTTCACCCAGAAAAAATGCTCATGGAAGTCCTGATCTATTAGACCAGAAAAGTGCAAGGAGTATTAATAAGTAAACAGAAATACCCATGTTGTGTTTGGAGTCTTTTCTTTTTCTTTTTTTGTTTTTTTATTTTTTTGTTTTGTTTTCTTATCAGAGAGCATTTTGACTTGACAGCGTGTTTGGAGAATCTTTCTGAGTATTTATCAACTTCACTTTCACTATGTATTCTTCCCATTTTCTGTCTTTTTAAGTCTATTTCCAATCGTGACAAGGTGCCAGCGATAATTAAAACCTAATTCTATACTTGCATTCATAAAAAAAGAAAAGAAAAGAAAATGGGATATGATCTCCAGTAAAGCTCTCAGAAATAATCAAGTCTCCATATCTGCCCAGAATAACTGATTTCAAATGGATAAGGTTTGGAGAAGAAATACCCAAAAATGCAGTGAAATTAATTGCTGTTTTTCAAGAAGCTGCTTTGAAATGCAGTAATTAATTGACCTACTGTTGGAGACAGTTTCCCCCTAGTTAATAACCATGCTCCCCAGACAGGAGAAAGACAGATTGCTTCCATTTGAAAACAGTCTCCACTAAAACCAAATGATGGAAGAGATCACTGCATTTGCTGGTATATATGCATCATAACCAGATGGGGTTTCACGAGTTCCTGTTACTCTTTTAATCCAGTCAGGGGAACGTGCTATCAATGGTCCTGCAAAATGTGTTTCTGTGCTTTCCTGAGTCTGAGCCATCTGTTAGTCCACGGGATGGTGTGTACTTAGAGGGAGGTTTCTGTTGAGAATCAGGGTCTTATACCCCAGGAGGCAGCATGGTGTTTTTCCCATCTGTCTAGTGGGCAGAGCAGCAAAGGCAACTCAGTTGTCTCAGCTCTGTCCTCTCACACTGATGGCCCCTGTGACAGATAGGTGCGATGACGCTCACAGGCAGCAATTAGGTCAAAGTAGGACTCCAGCAGACTTCCACACACCTCCACTTTTGAGTAGTGCACCCCCAAGTCCACCCTTCCCCTCCTCTCTCCTGCCCTTGTCTTGGATGGCTGACCTGCTTGGACTGCATCAAGGGACTCACTTGCCTTCTGGTATCTCTTTGCATGTGGCCAGTGGGAGTCCCTGCACCCCTGCAAGAAACTCCAGAGAGGGAGGAGAGGGAGGTCAGGGCAAGTATGCCTCAGACTCCCCCTGCAGAGTTTCCTGGAGCTGGCTGTATTCTGCCAGGGCTCCTATCCAGAATTCTTCTCTGTTCCAATCTCTTTTCTAGGTGCTCACAACCTTCCGTCCCTGCCTGTAGGCCCAGGAATAAGAACACTCCCCTCCCAACCCCTACACCCCACTTACATCTTTATAAAGACGGCCATCATTCAACTCTCCTCTACATATGGACTGAGTGTGCCATCCATTTTCTGCTCAAGCCAGACTGATTTTCTCATGTCTCTCTTAACCTGATCTTACCTGGGGCTTTCCCTTTACCTTAGACTTCTCTTGCCTTGCAAGCAATTTCACTTCATGCAGCTACCCAAACTCATATTGTACTCAGGACTGATACACTATCTACAGTGTGTCCCAGCCCTCAGGTGTGAAAAAGGGAACTAGAAGAAAAGGGAAGCTAGAACATAACCACTACTGCTCACTTGGGGGTGGGGGAATGGAAAAGACGGAAGGAGGAGGGAGGTGGGCAGTGAATTCTGACTCTTCTCAGGGTGAGACTGAGAAAAATTTCCATAAAGAATGAGAGTTATTTGTCCAAGGGTTTGGACTTCTCCAGGCTGGGGAGCTGAATGCAAAGTTTTCCAAAATCCCTAATTTAAAATCTTAACTCCACGTATCATATTCCTTGAGTCAGGATTCACGGCTGAGGAGTTAAGTTGACTTTCCATTCCTCACAGTTCCAAGAGAGAAAAACTCACTAGTTATAGTTGTTTGTCTGTTTGGTTTTATTTTCTCTTCAGCCTTTGGCTAAGGGATGGAAACGAAATCTCTTTCACTCAGGGTGCTTTCTCTCAAGAGAAAAGAAAGTAATGCACTTATTTTGGTTCTCAGCCTCCCTTTCCTCCTCGTCTGCTTTGCAAAGAAAGTCAGTGATACCATCCCAATGGTAACACCCAGGAAACCACTAAACAAAAAGAGTAAAAATATGGCTCCCAGAACAAATTCAGCCCTTCCTGCAATCCAACAGTTCAGGCCATTTTATTTAAAATTTAGAACTCTCACATATCTCAATGGGAATGAAAAAAAAAAAATGCCCACAGAGGAGTCTTCCAGTCCTTGGATTGTCAGGAAGCAAGTTGACTGATTGTCCCACAAACAGATTCCCAGCCTGCTTTGTGCATTTTGAGCGAGCAAAATGATGGAAACACAAAGTTGGGAAGCCGCATGCAGAGTTAAGCAACCTGGCTTGAGGCCGGGGTTCCGCTGCGGTTAGCCACACTTTCTATGCGGGGGCCATCCTGCTCCTTGCACTGTGATTAGAGATACTAAATTTCAAGGCATGGAAACAACTGAAGAGAGATATCTTGCCAACAGTACTCCTTAAGCTGATTTTAGCTCCAGGAAAGGAAACTTGGAAGCAGGTACAAGCCCAGGCTTTCCTGCTTTTTGCTTGATTTTGAGAACAAGCAAGGCTGGGGGTGGAGGGGTTATCCCAGCTCCTAAGAATCTTAAAGAAATGTCCCATGTTAATCCCCATCTCTAGTCCTTCCAGCTATTCCTATAACTGAGACAACAGTTACAAGATGTGTTAAAACAACAGTCACCCCACCTTTGTGAACTATTCCAAAAAAAGCCCAATGACCTTAGCATATTGGTATCTACAGATACCTCCCATGGCTGTTGTGCAAACGTGTGCCTCAATCAATACTCATTAAGATGACTTTACAGAAAGAAACACCTAAATAACTAAATCAATTACTATACAGAAAGAGCGTGAGTACCAGAGATACCCCTTATCAACAGGGTATATGTTCCAAGACCCCCAGTGGCTACTTGAAACTGGATACTATCAAACCCTGTATAGTCTGTTTTTTCTTGTACATATATACCTTTTCACTTAAGGAAGCACTTTATAGCTTCTGTTTGGCATATTTGAATTGCCAGCATCACTATTCTTGTGCTTTGAGGCCATTATTAAGTAAAATAAGGGTTAATCAAACACAAGCACTGTGACACTCGACAGGTCAACCTGATAACTGGATGGCTACTAAGTGGCAGGGAGCCTATACAGCATGTTGACGCTGGACAAAGGGATGATTCATGCCTTGGACAGGACCAGGCGGGATGGCACGAGATTTCATCATGCTACTCAGAATGGCGCACAATTAAAAAGGTATTGTTTATTTTTGTAATTTTCTGTTTCATATTTTTGGATTGTGGCTGACCCCAGCTAACTGAAACCGTGGAAAGCAAAACCACAGATAAGGGGGGAAGACTGTAATGATAGAGGAACCAGGGGAAAAAAAACCTGAAGAGTTAAATAACGATCGTTAATGTCTCCTAACTGACTCAAAGAAAAAGTCTTCATGGCCTCGCCATTTTAAAAATTTAATGCCAATTGACAATTGTTTTTCTCACACTTGTAGTAAAATTGGTTGGCTGCATTTTTAGTGCAGAGCAGATTAGAAGAGGTATATTTGAAGGGTAAGGTTTGTAGGGGATGAAAGAGGAATACGCAGCTCAGAAAAAAATTATAGGGGTTGGAGCACTAGGTGAGAGGGTGATAAGAAGACAAATTTTAAGAATGACTCAAGAATTGTGCAAAAGGCTGGGATACATTTGCAAAGAAGCAGAAGGCTACATATGCTCAGTAGCTTCTAAAAGAATCATTATATTAGATCGGAACAAAGAAAATGGGAAATTTAAAGGAGAATTCTAATTTTCAAAAACTGAAATAGAAACATGTTCCAAATCCTCCAGGAAGAAGGTATGGAAGATTACTATGTCTTTCTCATATTTTCCCTCCACATCGATTTTAGTTTCTGCAATGTCAGTTCTGTTCTTTGTGGCCTCCAATGCAAATTTAAAATTCCACTATGTCATTTTCAAATTTCTTATCTTCTGTTCTTTGCCAAGGGGCTTTCTTTGCATCTCTGCGTTTGTCTTAATCTTGTACCACCCTGATTGTGTTTCAAAGAAGCTAATTGTTTCCACGACAAGCCTTAGACTTCTTATATTTTTAACTTATCTTGAAAAATATACTTTTTAGAAATATACCTTTTCTTTGACTCTCCAGAGCAATGCATCTTTTCTCTTACGCACAGGTCCTCAGTTTGGTGAATTTTAAAGATTGTTTACGTGTTTGTTTGTTTGTTTCACTCATCCGAAATTGAAAGAAAATGTCTTGTGCTTTCAAAGAGCCAGGGTAAATAGTGTCCATGGTCACCACCCAGGTTCCCTGAAATATTGGCCACTGTGATTCATTCATTGGGCTTAGGTATACTTTGCTCCTGCTGTTCCAATGGCTGAGTTCTGTGCCATTATTTATGTCTCTCTTTCTAGTGCAAATAAAATAATCGAGAATGAAACACTTCTCTTGCCACCCTTTTTATGTCGGCATCTCTCTGGGTTATTATTTGCCTGTCTTTAAAAGCAAGTAGTAATAAAGAAGCTAATTGAAGCCCAAGCACTGAGCAGGGCTCTGGAACTATTGGGTTTGTGGATGCTTATCTGTAATTCTCATCAGTGAAAATACTGGGACTTCAAGTTAAGGTTAGACAGTAAGGATCAGTCTCAAAACTATGTGTGTGTGTGTGTGTGTGTGTGTGTGTGTGTGTGTGTGTGTGTGAGAGAGAGAGAGAGAGAGAGAGAGAGAGAGAGAGAGAGAGAGAGAGAGAGAGAGAGAGAGAGAGAGAGATTGAGAGAGAGAGAGAGAGGGGGAGAAATTGAAAAGTTGAACACCACTTCCTGGAATAATTTATCTCTGTAATCTACTTTCTAATTATTTTCTATTTTATTTCTGTTCTTATCTTCATCATTTGCATTTACCTAGTTTCCCTAGGTTAGTTTTGGGTTCTCAGTCTAACATCTTGAAGAGACTGATTAGTTTACTTTATCATTTCCTGTTTAATAAGGAATTGATTTACCATTATGAATTTGCCTTGGAGTAAAGATTTGGCAGTAGAACACGCTTTCCCAATAATATTCTCCCCTTTATTTTATTTCTAAATAATTAGTAACTGAGACCCTATTATTCTTCAACCCAAAATTATTTGTAGAGGAATTTTAATTTTCATTATTATTTGTTTTTTTACTTTTATTTTTAATTTGTATTTATCTGACATTAAATTTGGAGAGTGGATCTTATAAACTATCTGCTTTAAGGAATTTATTATTCTCATTGTGGCTTAGAATAAGATAAAATTTTATAAATCATTCAGGGAAGCTTAAGAAACCTATTTATTTTAATAAATAAATAATTGTATTAATTATTTTATTTAAATGTGTCTATGTACTTATTTATTTTTAGTCTATCTTTTCTGCCAATGATAAGAGAGGTGTGTTACTGTCTTCCAAAGCAAACACATTTCTGTAAATTTCCCGTTTTATTCCTAACATTTTTAGCTTCATTCATTTTAATGCTATGTTATTTGGTAAATAAATTTTCATGACTATTTTATCTTTACTGTGGATTGTAAAATGACACTCCTTGTCTCCTTTAATATTATTTGGCCTGGAATAAAGTTTTCTGGAAACTAATGTCACTGGCCCTGCTTTCTTTGGTTTTGCATTTTCTTGACAATATTTTTTTAGCCAAATTTTTCAACTTTTGTCTTTTTATTTTATGTAGTACTGAGTGGCAATTTACTGTGGAACACAATATGAGAAGTTTGGTCTTCTCAATTGTTGGAAAATAGTTTTGATTATACAGAATCTTGGAAAATGATCTAAAAAAACGCCAGCAAAAACCGGCATTTGGCAGCCCCTGCACCTCTGTCTGTGGGGTTTCCCCTGGGAGGCCGAGCTGGGAATTGTCAGCCCTTTGCTTCATTTCACTCCTGGCTACTGGTTGGCGTGCCTCAGTTAAGCAAGCATGCCTCTGGGCGATAGCGTCAGTTAAGCACTCTGGGAACGTAGGTAAAATGAGAAAGGGACAGCAGATGCTACTACTGGGCAAAATCCCCAGGTTACCGTAATAATATGATCTATCAAGTACTTCTCCCTGTACTTCTCTTCCCACGGCCATGTTCTCCAGTACCTACAACATAACAATGGAGCCATAACAGGGTTGTATTAGTAGGGGGACAAAATTGCTGAAAACGGGAGAAATTCATATTATAGATTTTACATAGCATCGTCTCAGTCCAAGGCAGGTTTGGACAAGAACTTTGCCTGTCTACAAAGCCACGGGAGATGTCAGGAGTCAAGTTAGTACATGACTCCCGTATGTCAAGTTACTATATATATGCCAAGAGATCTGCCCTAAGAACTTTGTGTGTATTAGGTTGGTGCAAAAGTAATTGTGGTTTTTGCAATTATTTTTAACCTTTTAAACCACAATTACTTTTGTACCAACCTAATACTTAAAACATCTCTGCCTCAGTTTACTCATCTGTAAAAGAGGATTGAACAAGATTGAATGAAGTGCATATAAAGTGCTGAGAGCAAATCTCTTGGCAAATAGTGCCTGAGAGACAAGAATTAGTTAACATTATTGTTGACTGAGTTGCCTACCTGGTTTTATATCAACTTTTGATACTGCTTTGCCATTTCTACTTTTTACTTTTTTTGTTGTTGTTATTTTTTGGTCTATATTTTGTTTTTGCTTATTTTATTGCAGTTGTTTGGAAGGAACTCCTTCTTTGTAAAATTTTGCTTTCATGTACTTTTACGTATTTGAATCACTTTTCCTCTGATATGCAAGTTTTAATGTGCAAGTTTTAATATGCAATTCTTACCACTTGTACGTTGAGATTTAGTGCATTTATGTTTTTCATGTCCCCTCTCAAAATGTATATTCTGTTAGATTAGTACCGCATAATTGAGAACGATCTCTTGAGAATTGTATTGGTGTATGAATTCAAATTGGAAGGATATTTAGTTTTTGACTTTACATTGTTTTCTCACAATCACCCTTTTAATACCATAGTTTTCCTATTCTTGAGTCACAGATTTCAAATCAATTCTCAGTAGTTTACATATCATATTCAAGCTCTTTTCCCTCATAAGAGTTTATGGGTAACATATTTTGAGAGTTTTTCAAGTCTTTTGTTTGATGTGTGTGTGTGTGTGTGTGTGTGTGTGTGTGTTTATTTTTGTTTGTTTTGTTTTGTTTAGTTTTGTGGGAATTTGTTTATTTGTTATGTTGGTTGGTTTTTGCCCTTACCCATGAGTGGCCATTTGGCTGGTTGTGACATTCTGGAGTCACTTTTCCTTGAAAACACTGTACAAGTTGTTCCACTTTCTGGCATTTATTATGCTCTTCTAGGTTCAAATCTTTTTTTTTTTTTTTTCATTATCTCTTCTTATAATACAGTGGGGATTTTTGATCTCCATATTTAGATCCTTTCAGCTTCAGAAAATTGTATCTAATTATACCCTTGATAATTGTTTCTTTTAATTGCTCTGTTTTAATCTTCAGAAATATCTAAAATTTATGTGTATTATATCCATTTTCTGTCTCCTTTTTTCTTTGTATTCCTCTGACACATATTGGGTGCTCAATAAACATGTCAAGAAAGAAAGAAAGAAAGAAAGAAAGAAAGAAAGGAAGGAAGGAAGGAAGGAAGGAAGGAAGGAAGGAAGGAAGGAAGGAAGGAAGGAAGGAAGGAGAGGAAGGACGGATAAAAGGAGGGAGGGAGGAAGGGAGGGAGGGAAAATGGAAGAGAAGGGAAAAAAGAAAAGGAAAAAAAGGAAGGGAGGGAGAGAGCAAAGGAGGGATGTATTTAGGGGACATGTTTTTAAGTTTATTTTACTTAGTTTTGATTTGACTTTCTGATCACTTCTGTCTTTACTGTGGATATCCAGTTGTTCACCTCCTATGGCTCTCTGTTTACTTCTTTGCAACATGTTTTTGTTTCACTCAGCTCCATCTTTTCATATCAGCCTGTATTGTTATTTTCAAAATAGCTTCCAAATAGTGTTTAAGGGTACCACTTTCTGTATTTTACCAAACATTCTATGTGTACCCTCCACACCCAACTTATACAACAAATCATTTTCAGGGTGATGTTGTTTTTTCTTTGTTCAGCACTATTTCCCACCCACCTACCACTGAGTTCCTTTTTATAAAAGTTCTTGAGTAATACCACATGGAACTGCTGGTCTGCAACAAGTGTTCTTCCATTCAGTACTGAGGAACAAAAGTGAGATTCTAATACACCTGTTTGGTTCTCTGAGACTTTAAACCATGAACTTAATCAACCATAGGAATTGCCTTTATTGTATGGACTGCTACCAGCGACATTCCCATCTCTGGCCCAACACACTCCTTTCCCTATAAAGGTTATGGTTCCTGAGATATAAGGGGGCCCTGTCCACCCTCATTGCTTATTCTTATTTCTTATGAGTAGATATCGGTGGGACAGAACAAGATGTAGGAAACTCAACTGTCTCTTTCAAGAACAAGCGTTTTAAATAATTGACTAACCACTTGTATGATTGGTATAAATCTTGGGTCTCTGAGCCAGGTATAGACAGTGTGACTGTGTGTGTGTGTGTGTGTGTGTGTGTGTGTGTGTGTGTGTGTGCACGCGTGTGCGTGTATGTGTGTATGTGTGTGTTGGCCAAAGTAGATAATACATTTTCACCCTATCTTCTTTCATGCATGCAAAATATAGTTCTGAGTTATACTGAACTGTTTTTCTTTTTCTCCACTCACTTTTAATTTCGTATCTGTTAATCCTAGAATACACTTACTCTGATAGGAAATTAACCTAAACTATAGGCTCTCTAAGGACAGGGACCATGTACTTAGCTCACCAGTGACTCCCATGAGTTAGCCACACATAAGGTTGAATGACTAAGTAAGTGATCAAATAAAGGTTGGGATGGATTGAACCAGACCCGTGTTTTAATATTATGGACAATACCCTCCATGATACCTTTCTATTTATTCTATTTATATTGGTTTACAAATATGATTTTTAAATTTTAAAATTAGAAAATTATTCCCACCAGCATCCAGAATATGGTAATGATTTGAATGGGAATTTTCTCTTAGTCCTCTTTGTAAATTTCAATATTTTAATTTCTCGTGTGTGATGAAAGTGTGAAATTAACAGAATTAGCTCATTAAGATGTCCAGAAGTTTGCTATGCACATTAAAAAGAAGCATCATTATTATGTTTTTCGTTTGTTTCTTTGTTTCAAAAAAAGCTTTCTTGTCTTATCACAATCATTCAAGGACATTTGGAAAAGGAGAGACATTTTTCCCATAATCCCAAGACTGGAACGCAATCACTATTAACATCTCAATACATTTCCTAACAGATCTCTTTTTTCAACGTGGAGCCTCTGTGGCTGTGGGTGGGAAGTGCCTCACCAGCCAAACTCTAGTGGGAGGCAGAACCATGGAATGTAGGAAGAGGCGTAGAAGCTATAGTCCTGCAGCTGAAACATTCCTTTTATTATTTGTAAATTCCCATTTTGAAAAATATTTGCCGCTCCCCAAAATCCTCTCCAGCACTACACCCCACAGCAATCAAAGAGATAGTCGAACCATCTGAGGGAGCTGCACAGAGCAAACCAGAGATGTGACTGCATGCAGTGGGTCATAGAAAGCCCTTAAACATGACTTTAGAATAATCTTGTTATTCACATCTACAAATTTAACAATTTCCAGTAACAGAGACCTAGAAATATCTGCAACTCATAATCATGGGCCTATTATCTTGGGAAAATGGGAAATGTTATCCAGGGACAAATCTACATGTGTCCAGACAGAATTTAGATGGCAAAAATGAGCAATCTAAGCAAACGCAGATAATTCTCTTAGGAAGTACAAGAGATTGTACCATAGCTTAGTAAAAAGAAACTGGAATGTTTTATTAAATCTCTGCTTTGTAATATTCAAAGGTTACATGAATTATGGGTATGCCGACCATCAAAATATTTCTATAAAGTTCTCATTTCAGATTGGGGTCAACCATGCTCAGCCATCTTTTGATCGCCATTGTTAAATCCTAAATTCGATCCCACCCTTCACCCTCAGGTTCCATATAACCTGTTCAGTTAATTATAGAAATCTAAATAAATAGAAATCTAAATATAAAACCTAAATTAATGTAACCTGTTCAGTTAAATCCTAAATTTGATCCTACCCTTTGCCCTCAGGTTCCATGTAACCTGTTCAGTTAATTGTAGAAATCTAAATATAAAATCTAAATAAATATAACCTGTTCAGTTAAATCCTAAATTCGATCCTACCCTTCGCCCTCAGGTTCCATGTAACCTGTTCAGTTAATTATAGAAATCTAAATAAAGCCCAAACTCATGGGATACAGGTTTAAGATTCTGATACCCAATGTAGACAGAGCAGATGACAGACCTACCACCCACCTCACAAGAAAGGGCTCTTTCCAAACGCATCCCTGTGTGAGTGTGCTATGTTTTAAGTATTATTTTTTTAAATATATTTTTTATAGCAACACGTAATTAGACATGTTTTCTTTTTTGTTGCTAAGCATTCTAGCATGTGATATAATGTAACATTTTGCTTCTTTCTGTTCACTTAACACACTATGATCAAATATCTTCATTTTATTAAATGGCCGTCAAAGCCATCACATTAATAACTGCATCATATCCCACCACCTATTTTTAACACCACCTATTTTTTCCATTGTTGGAGATTTCAACTGAGTAAGTTACTTTGTAACATCCCAATGTGGAATCGTCTCTGAAAAAGTTTAATGATTTAAAGGTTTAAACTTTTTGATATTGTGTGAAGACAGATACCTCCCAGTGAAAAAGGAAATGTACCATTCAGAGTGGTTTTTGTTGCTGCTTTTGTTTTGTTTTTTGACACAACTCACCAACTCTGTTCTGTTTATAGAAAATAGCTACTTATATACTGTAGCTATAATAGCAGTAGCTACTTTACAACAAAGATGACTGGGGGTTGGGTACCACTTCAGAAAGGTGTATGGAGTAATGAAAACTATGGGCCCAGGTGCACACACACACACACATCTCCTGTGGTCAGTTGTTATGTGTTTTGATTCCTAACTCGCAGCAAGATGTCCTCTAGCAGGGCCCAGTCCTGGCAGCTGGCTGGCAGAGCTGGGAATATTTGGGAAAGAAGAGGAAGGCTCTAACCAGAGACCACTAGGCCTCCTCTTTTCAAACAACAATAAATGATGACTCTCTCCTATGATACATAATTTAGCTGTGAGGTTTGGCAATTTCTGAGTAAAATGAGTACAAAATAAGAAGTTCAGCCATGTGAATGAAATACCTTTGGTTTAGCTATCCTGTGAATGACTAAATTCAAGATACAGATGAGAGAGAGAGAGTGTGAGAGAGAGAGAGAGAAAGAGAGCCAGAAAGTGCTACAGAGTGGCTGCTT
Source organism: Rhinolophus sinicus (assembly GCF_057876585.1). Classification (NCBI taxonomy): domain Eukaryota; kingdom Metazoa; phylum Chordata; class Mammalia; order Chiroptera; family Rhinolophidae; genus Rhinolophus; species Rhinolophus sinicus. The sequence continues at coordinate 66,762,260 of NC_142508.1, read as the reverse complement.
TTATAGTTTTTAGCCTGAGATCTTCCCTTTCTTAACTTCATCATATTTCTTTTTTTTTTTTCTGGTTACCATCTGCTATGGGCTGAATTGTGTCCCTCCAAAATTCATATATTGAAGTCCTACCCCAAATACCCCAGAATGTGCCTATATTTGGACACAGGGTCTTTAGAAAGGTCACTGAGTTAAAATGAGATCGTTATGTTGGGCCCCAATCCAGTATAACTGGTGTCCTTACATAAAGAGGAAATTTTGACACAGACACAGAGGGAAGACAATGTGAAGACACGGGGAAAATGACCACGTACAAGCCAAGGGCAGAGGCCTCAGAAGAAGCCAACCCTTGCTGACGTCTTGATCTTGAACTTCCCAGCCTCTAGACCTGTGAGACTATTAATTTCTGTTATTTAAGCCTCCCCATCTTTGGTATTTTGTTACGGCAGCCTTGGCAGACTAATACGCCATCATTAGATTTACATGAAGGCCACACTTTTGGGGGTTTGCCCCATGCTGAGACCCTACAAAGCTACTCTCCCAGTGTGACTCATTAACTGGTCCTTTTAGCTCTGCGAGGACAAACAGGTCAATGGGAGCAAGCCCAGGACACCCTATTTATACCCAAGGAAGGGATGGAGCTGGCCCCAAATCAATATTCCTGTAAGGGCACTACCCCACCTTTCTCCTTTGTCTTTGTCAAGCGGGAATTTCTCGTTATGTTAAACACGCACTGGCTGCCTTTGGCAGAGACCAGCCCCTGGTTTAGGAGCCACTGAATCAGGACCTTAACCAAACATGAAATGACAGAACTGTTTCCAGCGGAGGATTAATTGAGCCAACTCAAGGCAAACACAACGTATTCTGGCATCGCTTTTGACAGATGGAAATAAAACAAACATTAGGAAATGGATCACAGCTAACAATATGCAAAATTAAAGAAGGTACCTTTTTAACTTTGTCTGGGAGCCCACTGGCTTTTCTTATAAAATCTGCAAAAGAAAATAGACAGAGCTGTTAATCTCGTTATATAACCAGTTAGCACATGCAGACAAGGGGAATTAAAAGTCTTTGCATTCAGGGGAGGAAACAGATATTTGACACATATATTTATTAAGGAGACTGGACTGGAAAATAGCACTGCTGTCTTAGTCAGAAATGGTGTAGAAAATACTTAAATAATACAATAGACTGTGCACAGACAGCATAAGCAGCTTACAAATGAAAGCCTAAGGTCTAAGTATTTTCATTTGAAGGTTAAATTTTCAATTAATTTTTTTCAGCTTGTTGCCATCTCTTCCAAGCGTCACTGTTAATTGCTATAAAACAATGTCTCTCCCTGTTTGAATTCTGGACATGGAGGCCAGAAGCTGTCAGTCATCTAATGGGCATCAGAGTATTGGGGCAGAAATCAAAACTACTGTGTAAAAGCTGAACCAAAATGTCAGGTTCTGAGAAGCCAAGTGATTGGTTAAAAACCCCTTTTTTCATTTGCTCAGTTTTTCAGAAGTTACATTCATAAGCTCTAGCCTGTCACTGAAAAGTACAAATAGAAGCTTTCTATTATTGGAAAGTCCAAATATCCCAATTTCAGGGGCTTCAGGGCAGACCAGGGTCTACATGGACATTAACTCAGTGGATCAGCAGAGGAATTATTTACATTTTTCTTCTTTAGAATAGAATGCTATCCACAGTCCCTGGCTATAAATGAGCTTATCCACGTCTCCTGCTGGGTTAACTGTCAGTGGAGGGCTCTCTCCCAGTTAACAAACGCCCTCATCAGCTGCAGTGATAGGAAACAGAATTTAGAAAGCAATTGTATGGTGCAGAAATTGGGTTGAAAGTAGGGCTACATCTTGAGTTGAGGACAGGATTAGAACAGAGGCTTGGGGTGTAGATACATTCACATATGTTTTGGCTTCAGAGTCAGAATTAATTTTGAGGATGATTTTAAGTTGAGAATAAAGGAGAAGAATGGCACTGAGGATAAAAATGTGTAGCATTATATTTAATTTTAAATAGGCTAGTACCATAGGAAGAATATGAATTTTATTTTTAATAAGGCAAATCTAGTCTTGTAATGCAGCTACATTTTGTATACTTTCGTAACCTTGTATAAGTCACCTAATATCTGAGCTTTAATTTCCTCATCTGTAAGATGGGAATATTAATGTCTACTCTGTGCCTTCTTGAAAGAAGAAGTAAAGGTAAGTAGGTAGATGAGAGATCGATTTTGTTCTTCCTCCTTCAAGGGGACATTTGGCATTGTATGGAGATATTTTTCATCGCCAAACTTGGGCAGGGGGTGATACCAAAACCTAGTGACAGAGGCCCAGGATTCTGCTAGACACCCCACAATGCACAGGAAAACCCCCCAAAATTAACCTGTCCAAAATGTCAATAATGGTGATACTAAAAACCCTGGATTAGATATAGTAGGTAGGGAGATGATAGAAGATGATAGAAGACAGACAAGAAACTAATGGAGAAATTGATTTTGGAGATTTATAGATTATCTATAAATCTATAGATTAATTGATTGATAGATGAGAGATATGACATGGAATACCCTAGGCATTCAACAAATGGAAGGGATTTATTATTAATATTATTAAATCTGAAGATAGGATTAATATCATTAGGGTTGTGATAAAATAGATGCTGATAAAGGTGAAATAATGGTAGTAATGAAAACGTGCCAGCCGTCATGCTAAGTGTTCTGTATTTTTGCTACATTTAAGATTGGGGTTTGTCCCAGTCTAAGATTAGGGTTAGTGTTAGAGGTATGGATTGAGTGACGGTTGGGATCAGGGCTGGAGCTGAGGGACCACCGCTTCCCAAGGAGCAGACAAAGCTCACTAATTATTTTGGAAACATGTAGGCCACCCTGCCAGCATCAAGTATCCCAGTCTGAGTTCCTGCAGTTCAAGGGGGGACAGAATTGATGTGGCATGTCAGAGTGGCCCACCCCACAACCGCCCACTTTCTCAGGCAACGGTATCCATTTATCTGGAGCACACTGATGACCCAGTTCCATCCAAGTCTCCATATCCGATTCCATGAGGAAGGAAGAGGTAAGCTGCTTCCTATAGCTACCCTCTCAAATACAAACTGGACAAACGTATGTCTTTCCTCAAAGTGGGATTAGTTTCGGAGCTTTCCTAGCATTCGCCCTTCATTTCTCTTGGTAGGTATCTGGGAGTGGAATTTCTGGGTCACTTTGTAAATTGATGTCTCCCCTGGTGGGGTCTTGAGTAGACATTGACCCAGCCTCCTCCTCAGCACTGTGCAGGGTAATAATGGGACAGCCTGAGAACTCACCTACTATGTGTTCATAGCATTCATTCCCTGGGAGATTTCCCATTAAAACTTTGAAACTCCACTTACCTTTAAACCGAGGACAGCCTTGTAGTAATGTCCTGAGGTTGCGATTTCAATACAAGGAGTCTCTAAAATACAAAGATGTGAAATTATCTTGAAGAGGTGACAACACATAAGATGATCATGTAATATTATTGCCATCATTATTGTTATTTTTGCTTGTCATCTGCAATTTGAAATGATGGAGCTTTAAGCTCTACTTGGTAGGATCAGGCAGCAACAAAGATCTAATGCAAAGGGCTCTTGATAGTTGGTCCCATCATTTCCACCTCCCAGTTATGGGAACTTCCCTAAAGTGATTTGCCTCCCCAAGCTCTAACTGCTTTACTTAAAAAAAAATGGGGCCACCAACCTCATCTCTCAGGGTTTCAAGAAGATTAAACAAATTGGCAACATATTTAATCCAGTTTCATGCGGTTGTTGGGTGGTGATAAAAGTGAACTGGCATCTTAACATGCTTAACCATAGAGCTGGGAGGACTATGGGTGGAGCTGGGCCCTTTGTTAACTCTCTAGTCTTGACTTCCTGTTGAACTTTGTGGTAACTTCCGGGGGAGGGATGTGACTAAAGAGGGAAGCCATGTTGGTTTGGCCCTTCTTTTTCATTTCCATGTGGGTGACTGGTTGGGATACCAGTGGGCATATACACACTTTTGGTGGCTTTGTTTCTTTTTCTTTTCCCGGATTTGGTGGGTTTTCTGGAGAGTTATTTTTTTCCAGTCAACAGTAGTTACCTGACCTTCATTTTAATCTACAAAGGTTGCATATCTCAAAGGACCCCTCAAAGAACCAAAATACATATGTTACAGGATAGGTTGCCTACGATTCTGCGTCCAAATTCAATGTTGGACAGGGAGGGTGGGGGTCTGACACTAAGCAATTCTCTGACACCAGCTGGGAGCTTTACAATGTAACCCAATTCTGACACAATCTACCTGGAGATAGAATCAGATTCCACAGGTTAAGGGCTCAGTCCTATAAGACTGCCTCCCCCACGTCAGACGCGAGTCACAAGGCCAGGTTGTCACCTGTACATCTGGACCAACCAGCTATAGACTGGAGAGTCCAACACCCCACTCCTAGGATTTCATTAATGTGCTAGAGCAGTTCGCAGAACTCAGAGAAACATTTTATTTACTAGATTACCAATGTATTATAATATCATATCACTCAGAAACAGCCAGATGGCACGGATGCCGAGGTCTAGGTGTGGGGAAGGGGGACGGGGCTTCCACGCCTTCTCCCTCCATGCGCACCCCACTCCCTGTGCCTCCACAAGCTCATCCAGTAGAAACTCTCTGAACCCCATCCTTGGGTTTTTACACAGGCTTCATTACGCGGACGTGACTGACTAAGTCATTGGCCAGTGGTGACTGAACTCAACCGTCAGCTTCTCTTCCCCTCCCAGGAAGGGCGGGGATGGAACTGAGTTCCAACCCCTCAATCACATGGTTGGCTCCCATAACAACAAGGTTTGGGTTTGCTAATTATCTCCCTCCCCCCACCCAGCTTTAGGAGATTTCCAAAAGTTACTCCTTAGCATAACTCAGTTGTGGCTGAAAGGGGATTGTTCGGAATAACAATATACCCATTTTACAGTTATGGCGCTGAGGCGATTTCAGGAACAAAGGACAAGAGACCAAATACTGTAACAAAAGATGCTCTCATTGGTCTTATGGCTCAGGAAATGCCAACAGTTTGGAGAACCATGAGCCAGAAACAGAACAAAGACCAAATATGTATTTCTTATTATAAATCACAATATCATACTGCCTCATTTTATTCACATATTCATTTTTTTTTTCACTGGGGATCTATCTGTATAGAATTTTGGTATCTCTCTTTTAAATAGAAGTAACAACAAAAATAACAGTACAACACATTAATAAGGACCTTTTAAAAGGTGCATTCATATTGAGGATATTATTTAGACTATTAAAATCTGTGGCTCTCAAGCCTGGTTGCTCATTAGAAACATCTGGAGAGTAGTTCTGCTCAATGCCGGGCACCCCCATCTGGGATTCTGATTCAACGCATGGGGTGGGCAGGACTTAGAAATTTGGAGATTTTTTTTTTAACTTCCTAGGTGACTCCAATTAGACCAGAGTTCAGAATCATTACAATGGACTGTGGAGACTAAGGCAGAGGCTAGTTCTCTACTGTTCAGTTGGGAAGCCAGGAGAAAGGTTAGAGGACTTGCCCAAGGTCATACATCTAAGTTGTGATGGCACTGAGATATGAACCCAGGTCCCTAGACTCAGTGCTCTGTTTCCTACACCATACTTTCTAAGAAGAAAATTTTACTAAAATTTAATTAAACTGGAAGTCCTGGAGTGCAGAAAGGACAACTTGAGCCCTTGGCAAAAATATACAAATGAGTGACAATAATAATAGACTCACCTACAATGAGTCCGCAGGGGGGCCTCATCTTACTTTGCCTTGGGTATGCCAAAACCAGGACATGGCTCCTCAGAAAGCTGCTTACTTACTAGGAAGAAATTCAGTGAGAAGTGGAGATTCTAGAGGGACAGATAAATCAATAAGCAAGACTACTGAGTTGGTAAAAGGCCCAGCTCAGCTGTTCAGAGCCAAAAACAGAAAGGCTTCCTGAGCAGGTGGGTGCCTTCATTGTGGTAATCAACTCTGGGCCCTAGAAGCAGTGATGTCATCAGGATTCCTGGGATGCTCTGAAGGAAGTGAGTGGGCCCCTAGGGAGCACATAAATATGTCACTGCAAACACCTGGGCGGGGCTACCAACTCAGGGCCTCTCTGCACCCAAGGCCTGAGCAAATGTTAGCCAACTTGTGAGTCTGCGGATTGATGGGGAAAATGCTAAACTGTAAGGAATCAAAATTTGAGGATGAAATGGGAACTATAAATCATCAAGCCAAACCTCTCACTGCACAGATTAAAGACAAGGAAGCCCGGAGAGGGGCTGTGACTTGCTTCAAGGCCACAGAGCTAAGTGGAAGGCAGATCAAAGCTTTCTTGCCTGGTGGGTCTTCCACCATTAAAAACCAAATAAACAAGAAACCGTGGGCAAAACACAGACAAGCCCCAATTACTGTCAGGAAAAAGAGATGGGGTGGTGGGGGGCTTCACCCTATGCACCCTCATTCTTCTGTCCTTCCATTGCCTCCTCCACCCGCCCTCCGCTCGGACTGTGGAGAAAGCTTCCACTTTGGCTGCCACTCTGTGTTAGAGGGATCCAAGGAACCACACGGAAACCTGTATTCTCTGGCTTTGCTGTGTGTCTTGGGATAAGTCACTTCACTTCTCTGGGTCTTCACTTCTCTGTGAGTAAAATGATGAGTGTGAAAAGACAATTCTAACAATACACTGCCCGCTCTACTCACTAAACCAAGGATTGGCAAACTACGGCCAATTCTGGCCTGCCACCTGGTTGTAAACACAGATGCTCCTCAACCGGATATCCCCAGCGTAAGTAGAAAATATGGTTAAGTTGAAATTGCATTTAATACACATAACCTACCAAACATAGCTTAGCCTAGCCTACCTTATATGTGCTCAGAATGTTACTGTAAACCAAAGAACAGGTCTGTGGAGAGAGGGGGGGGAAGGGAAGGAGGAGGTGAGGGAGACAAAGGAGGAGGAGATGAGATCATCCCTAAGAAAAGGTGCAGCTACCAGACCGGCCAGAACTAGATTTTAGTTCTGACAGTAGATCCAGGACACCATCTTGCTCCTCAAGGTGAACTTTCGCTAATTATAATGGATTACAATATTATTAGCATTGCAGGTAGGGAAAATCTCCACCCCTCGTGTGGCCATGACAGTTCGAACCAAGCCAAATAAGGACAAAAATCCCTCCTCCCGACAGAAAGGAGTGGTTAGTGAGGAACAGCCTGGAAACGCCTATGAGGCCATCCCTAAGTCTTGAATATTTAGCGCCTTCATTTTCAGTGAAATAAATTCCCAAGTCTCATTGTTCTTCGGAGCAGCTGCTCTTCTCTGGATCTGCCTGCTATCTGCTGCTTGCTTGGTTTTTTTAGTGTGTCCTTGACTTCTTTCCTGTGGTGTACACCAAGAACCTGCTTTCCGCCAACAGGAACACTATCCAAAAGATGCTGGCAACACACTACACTACACTGTAGAGTATCAGTTGTTTACCCTCGTGATTGCCTGGCTGACTGGGAGCTGCGGCTCCCTGCCACTGCCCGGTGTTACAAGAGAATATCGTACAGCATATCGCTAGCCCGGGAAAAGATCAAAATTCAAAGTATGGTTTCTACTTAGCAGTTTCATTACCATCGTAAAGTCAAAACTCCTAAGTCAAACCATCACTAAGTTGGGAACCATCGGTGAAGTTTTACTGGGATACAGCCACACCCAGTCGTTAATGAATTGTCTACACATGCTTTTAATCTACAATGGGAGAATTAAGCAACAGAGACCACTGTATGTCCCACAGAGCTGAATATATTTACTATCTAGCTTTTTGCTGATTCCTATAAAACAATACACCCTCTGCCTACTACCTGTGAGATACACACACACACACACACACACACACACACACACACACACACCAGCATATATTTATACATTTCCTCGTCCAGATAATTTTTCTGCTTACGTGTTTGCCTTTAATAGAAAATTCATTCAAACATCTAACTAAACACAGAAACAAATTCAATAAATGATCCTCATAGCTCCCGTTTTAACAGATGTAAATATTCAGTTAGATTTTATGTTTTCAAAATACTGTACCATAATAATCTATATTTACATGTAATCCTGAATTATCTTAGAAGGAGGAAGAAAAGCCATAGGTACATGCATGAACATTAGGGTTAAATGACCTAAAGCGTCCAGCCTGACTATACCATGATGATTATCATTCTATTTTTGGTTTTTCAAATGAGTAGGATCTCGCTTATGAGATCCATGGGCTAATTTACAAGACACATTTTATCAGAGAGTCAGAAACTAATTATGAGGTTTTTTAATCAAATATACAGTTTAATATAAAAGTAAAATTGTGATTTCAGTTGATATCTAACCATAGTTAACTAGTAGTACTTGAAGCACGGCTTACATGCTAACATAAGGCAAGATTTAAAGGAAATAAAGCCTGAGGTTGAGTTGATACCCCTTTCCATCCACTCTTATCCTTAATCCACTTGGTGAAATCTCAGTGTTAGGCATCAATCTTAATCAGAAAGCCCTTTTGTAACTACTATGTCTTTTGCTGGGAAAAGCCACGCCTTTGAGACTGTTCTGGACACCAACGGTTTGCATACCTTCACCAGAACTCACAGCCTCTGAGCTGACTAGGTCCCAGCGCACATGAAACCAAGGACAGATTTTTGTTTCATCTCCTCAAACCTGACAGAGACTGAAAGGGAAGCTTCTGCCTCTCATTTGCCGTCATCAGCATCAGTGCCTGCCTCCCACAACCTTGGCGTATTTCTTCACTGCATTCAGTATTTTCCTTTTTGAGGCTACTGCATGGCGTGTGTGCATGGGCGAACGTGCACCTGTATTCTAATCCTCCCTCACTCCTTCTAGTCGTTAAATGGACTGGATGAAGTGAACAGAAATGAGCACTGAGGGCTCCCCTTTGAAAAAAATTCTCCTTGACCGATATCCCTGTGATACAGAACTTAAAGATCCAGCCAGAAACATTTTTTTTTTTTTCCTTAGAAGACCAGAAACTCTGCTAGGTGAGCACATGGTTAGTTACATCTTCACTGAAATGGCTTGAGGCAGAAAGAAACATTAGTTTTACAACAGCTATTTCTGTTGTGCTAATGATGCCACAAGGCAGGAGGAGGTGACCTGGCCAAAATCTAAGGTTCCCACCTGTCCTCCCAATTCCACTCGGAGGCATTCATGACTCGCACGTGTTGCTCCTCTTTCCAGATTAAGGGCAATATTTTTAAGCTTTGGGATTTAATGTCCCTGCTTCAGCCTTCAGAACCTCTCCCTCAACCAAGTGACAGAGCTCCAACCACGTATTAGTCATCCCAACCTCCCACGCCTAGAGCCAGAAGTGTGCCTGACGCAGAACCCAAGGGGACTATGGAATGGGTAATAAAGAAAGATTGTTAAATATATCATAAGTACCTATTACCAGGAAGATTAATCATGATAAGAATGCCCTTTTCTTAGTGCAAGACTTTCTCTCTTGATACTTAACCTACCCCCGTAGAGGAGGTTAAACTATGCACCTTATGGGGGACTATTAAGACACCTATAATTAAAATGACTATTCCCTGAGTGCTCAAGGAAAATCACATTTTTTTCCTCCTAACAATTGAAAACACAATAAAAAAAAATAACTACAGCAACTTGAGAAAAATAATATCCCTCCTAATTCCATCACCAAATGGCATAAATTCTGTCCCCCAAAAAGGCACACAGGAACCTTGGGAGGTACAAGGACACCTGGAGAATTTACATAAATGCAGGCCCACCTCACATACACTCTGCTTCTCAAGCTCAAGATTGCACCTTTTGATAAAGCCCCAGGCAATTTGGATGTTGGCGGTCAGAAGACCAAGCTTTGGGAAACATTGCAAATTGTTCAATACTAGTATTTTTGCACATGCCATATGTCCCTCCCAACCTTCCAACTCTATTTCCTAGCTTCTATAGTGACCCACTATATATTTATTTATACTACATATGTTTTTCAGCCTGGTGAAATTGAAGAGATCAGAATTTAAATCCCAAACCTTCTCTTAAATTTATTCTGATCCATTCTTATTAACAGGCCCACAGGGCAAGGGCATATGTACAGCTTTACTGTGGGTTGCCATATCGCTTTCTTCTAGTGTTAAGAAATTTGTATTTAAATAGGCAGATTAAGAGGGCCCGATATTCACCATAACGTCACCAGCAATGTGCATCTGAATTTATTTTTACTTTGTTCTGCTAATTTAGTCATTGTAAAATGGTATCTCTAGGTGGACTTAATTTGCACTTCTTGCATTTCTGGTGAAGATTAATACGTTTCCCTGTATGGTGTTTTGTTTTGCTTTGCTTTTTGCTATTTACAAGTTTCCCAGAGTTACAGTAAAACTTTTGAATTTCTCTTTGGGTTCAGGGCAAGGCTTATTGCTTCTTTATTGTCAAGACAACAGAAACTTAACAGAGCTCAAAAGCCAGGAATGGAGCAGGGACTATGGCTTGATTCAGCAGCTGAGGGTGGTACTCTTGGCCAAACTATCTTGTGTCCTGAAGGTCTTACTGCAAACATTTCTAGACGGGAGGAAGAAAGTATTCCAACTCAGGTTCCATGGGAAACTGACTCTGAGACTGAGAATTGGAAGCGGGAGAGTCTTGGGGGAATTTTCCTGAAGATTAGGACTTGGAAGGGGTGAAGGAAGCTGGAGCTGACAAAGGAAGGTGCTTGAACGTCTCAGCAGTGGCCCTGGGGAGCGCTAGTGCGGAGACGACCCTTCATTGTTGTCCTGCTTTAAGGCAAATGTGCCAGGACTTTCTTCCTGCACATGGACCAGTCAAAGGATACGGGCTGCCCCAGAGAAAGGGTTGGGTGAACTGTCAGCCACCAGCACCACCAGCTGCTGGGCAGCTAAAAGCCTGACTCCTAAAGAAGGAATCCAAGTGATGTACCACAGCATCCTGCCGAAGGAATCTGACGTTGGTTCAGACACTACAGTTTCTTTAATGTATGCTATGGTTTTAGTTATCTACTGATGTATAACCACTTCGGAGCATAGTGGCATAAAACAAGTGCCACCTTTAATTTGACTTGTGATTTTGCAAACTGGGCTGGGCTCACCTGGACAGTTCTTCTGCTGGTCTCGCTGGTGACCACTCATTGGCTGCATCCCGCTGGTGAGCAAGCTGTGGGCTGAGCTCAGCTGGGATGATAGGGTACCTAGGCTTCTCTTGCTCTCATTGGAGTCTCCAGGCCTCTTCTTCACAATGTGGCCTCGTCACCTCCAGGCAGCTTCATCACATGGTCTCTCCGGCAAGGTAACTGGTTTTCTTATATGGATACTTAGGGCCAGGTCCCAGTATAAGCCTTTAGAGCAGAGTTTCTGAACCTTTGACTATTGACAATTCTTTGTTGGGATGGCCGATATCTGTCCTGGGCATTGCAGAATGTCTAGCAACGTCCCTGGCCTCCACTCCACAGATGCCAATAGCACTCTCCCAGTTGGGACAATGAAAAATATCTGTAGACACTGCCAAACACCCTTGGGGAGCAAAATCAGCTGCCATTGAGTATCACTGCTTTAGAAAGACTAACAGCTATCACTTTAGTACTCATGGAAGTTCCACCACATTCATAAAATAAGCCACAAACACAGCCTAGAATCAAAGTGCATGAATACCAGGAGACATGGGTCATTGGGGGCCACCAATGTAACAGGCCACTATGGTTCTCTGAGGTTCACATTAATATCCCTATATTATAATGTGAAACAAAGGTTTATTCTTTCAAAGCCACAGTTAGAAAGTCACAGTACCAAGATCTGAGCCCAAGTTTGCCTGACAGCAGAGCCCATACTCTCTGCTGGTTCCAAAGGGTTACTTTTAGAAATGAACCACCCTCGATCTCCAAAAAAAAAAAAAAAAAAAAAAGCAAACAAAAAACACGTCAGAGAAAAGAGAGAGGCTTTACTCGGGTTTAGTTACGGTTAATGAAGAAAACATTAATCACTTGAAGTGCTGTTTCGGAGCTCATGAAACTGAAATGAAGCACAATATGAAATGTTCATTTATTTCTGAGGGGTTTATTTTGTTAACATTCAATCACTCAATCCTTGTTGCCTTATTTATAAAGTTTGAGGGAAAGAACACTATTTTTTCTTTTATAAGTAAAATTCTGTTCTGAGTGATGCACCTAACAGCCTCCTTCTCCTACAGATGCAGGGGTGGGGGCCGGAGGCAGAGCCGGGACCACCCGTCGGATGCCGGGCCCCTGAGGGCAGGGTTCCTTCAAGGACGGTCTGCTCCAGTGCTCCTCGCTGAGAACTGTACCCTCTTATGCAACCCCAATTTCTGCCAGGGTATCAAATGCCTAGACTTAAAGTTTAATGTCACCACTCACTGACTACCCCGCTTTGGATGAGTCATACAAATTTCTGGAGCCTCAGTTTCCTTATCTAGAAATTAGGTCAAATAACTCCTACCATGAGGGATTTGTGTTGAGAAACTGAAATAGGCTCTGCACACAGGATCCCTTCACTGCCCCTTCCTGAGAAAAAAGTGAATGACAGTAGCTGCAGTAGACACAACAGAAAGATCTTGACTCATGGGCAGATTAAGACCCGGCTCCTCTGTATCACGCAGGAAGCCCAGTGTGGGAGAGGAAGCAACAAGTAGATTGGGGCACATTCTATCATCACCATGACTCATGGATCCTATGCCACCTCCCCTCCCACCCATAAAGGGAACAGACACATAAAGCGCCAAAGCAAAAATGAAGCAGGAATAATGTCCCTCCTCCACCCCACCAGACAGGCAGTGGAAATTGGAAAGAAAGGGAAGAACAGAATGCAGACCAGAAGTCAATTGTCATCCATCATTAAGTACAGTTACCACTGCCTCCCAAGTGATCCTCAAAACACAGTCTGTGAGCTCTTCTCCAAATTGTATTCATTACACTTATCATGGAGGAAACTCTTATATCGGAAATGCCCAGAGCCTTAATGCTCTGGTTAGCTGCATGTTCTATCTAACAGGAGGGCCACAGATATTACATGCATGGAATTCCAATTTTCAATGTTGAAACATGGAAACAGCTTTTTGGAACAAAGTTTTAATCAAACATAATTTAATATTTATCTCAGAGCTTCTACAGTACAGGAGGATTTTGTATTGCCTCCAGGGTATAAAAAGAAACACCCATTTTCTAAGATTTATATGGGTAAAAATGTGGGTAAGTGGAGATTTCTCATGTATCTAGGGAAGTTGATATGGACTTCCTTCATAGTTAAACTGATTTGGGTTGAGTCCTGACTCTAGACTTACTCACTGACTGCATTTGGGCAGGTAATCTCTACAAGCCTCAGATTTTAATCTGTAAATTTGATATAATGGTATCGCCCTGAGAAAGCAATCAGATAATAATTATAAAGCCCTTAGCACAATGCCTGACTCATAGTAAGCAGGCAGTCAAGTCAACTTTATTTTGCCCTTTCTCTTCTTTCAGATTCTATTGCATGAAAAATAAACATGCAGAGAAGGAGCCAGGAGCAACTACAGAACACCTAATTGTCCTCCTGGAGGAGATGTTGACAAAACAAGGCATGGAGAGGTTCGGGTGTAGGAAGATAATTTGGGCTTCTGCAGTACACACGACATACCCTGGCTTATCTAATCACCAGGGCCGTCCTGTGGTTGTGAATGCAGGCTGATTAGAGAGGATGAATTCGGATGCCAACCTAACTTATATGTGAAATTTCCCAAACCCATGCCAGGAGACCTGCTGTTTGGATGAGTGGCCTACAGTGGTACAGCCACAGGCATATCTCCAGTGTCTTGGTGGAAGTGTGACAGCTCAGCCTCGACGGCCTTCCTGCAGTGAGTTAGGAAAAAGCATTATGGACCTCCTGCTTGTGCTGCCTTATGTGTCTCAAAGATACACAGTGGCTTTTCTCTGTCATCGGTCACCCTTGGGCGGCTACACACACAACTGTTTCTAAGAAATTTTGCCTCCGATACTGAGCCTAGTCATTGAACCAGTTTTTTGTGTGTTTTTTTCCGCTAATTATTTCCAAATGATAGCTAAAGGCTCCCTTTTATTGACTGGCCCATTGTTTGTCTCATTTTTATATTAATGTGCCTCCATTTCAATTAAGCCATTGATGACAGGTCTTGGCTCAGACAGATGGTGTCTCCAGTGAGGACCTTCTCGCCTGTGTTTCAGCCACCTGTAGGGTTTTCCATGACAGTTTGTTCACGCAAAGTGGGGTCAGCTGTCCAGTGGGTACCCAGGAATCAAAATGTTGTCTTGAAGTGTGAACAGAAAAGCTCAGTGGGCATCCGTGACGCAAGAAGCACTCTGGTGAGAGGAAACAGGTCCGAGAGCTAAGCAGCAATGGAGGCAGCCCCTGCAGCCCAGAGAAGCTGCAAAGACATGTGGTGTCTCAGGAGCCAGAGATGGAAAGGGCTTTTATTTTTTTTTTTTTGGGGGGGATGGGGGAGACGTGCTCCCACCCTGGCCTCTGTGTTTGCGTTACTTCTGCCTATGATGCTTCCTGTTGGCTGCTGCTCCCCAGGGACCAGGACGGTGTGGAGGCTGGAGGCCATGCTGTTCCTGCAGCACTGACAGGGAAGAGCAGGAAAGGCCAGAGAGAGCCAGCTTGTGTCCTGCAGTCAAGCCAGAGTGAAAGTTCTGGGAGAAGTGGGTTTTTCAATCTACCAGGTTTGTCTGCAGCCCTCACATTGAAGATGAGGCAGTGGAAGAGGGATGGGGTGTGGACTTGGAATCCAGTGTCCAGTGGTTCAGTTTGCCTCTGCCTCCTATTAGTAACGTGAGCTGGGGTTTTTGTTTCATCACACTGAAATGGGGCTAAGACTACTGACCTTGTAGGGTGGTTGTGCGGTTAAATGGAAGAACACATGTAAAAGGAATGGTGCGTATGGTACTCTCAAAATGATTTTTTCTTTTCCTCTTTCTTTCTTTGTTTCCAAAGCCTTGACCAAGTCTGGGTAATTTCCTACTAAAATCCATGCTCCCTTTCTCCCTAATAACAGAATCTTGATTTTATTCAAAGACAACTATGAGCCCAACTGACAGACTGAAGCTACTAGCCTGCCTTGCAGGTAGAGGTGGCCAATGAGATACAGGCAGAAGTCACTGAGTGGGGCTTGGGGGAAAGCCCCTTTTCAGCACTTAACCAAACCCTTCTCTCATCCAGGAACCATGGCCTGAGCTCAGGCAGAGCTGGCACGAGGCTGATGCCCAGGAAATGTTTTCTGAATGAACAGCAGGAAAAATAATAATAATAGAAGACGGCTTACATTTATGAGTGTTTGCGTTACGTCTGTCAATGTGCTAAGCTCTTTTTTTTATTTAAGCTTTAAGAAGACCCTACAGAATATTTTCTACCACTAACTTCTATCTACAAATTAGGAACCTAAATTATAGGGACACATGAGTAAATATATGTAGGCATGAGTGAGTGAATGAATGAATGACCGGGCCTGTTGGAAGTCAAGGAGAATTAGAGGTGGAGGGTAGATGTGGTTTTCTATTACTGCTGTACAAATCACCACAAATTTGGTAGCTTCAAAAAAACCAAATTTATCATTTTGCAGTTCTATAGATTAAAAGTCCAACACGGGTCTCACTGGGCTAAAATCAAACTGTGGGCAGGATTGTTTCTTTCTGGAGGCTCTAGGGAGAATCTGTTTTCTAGCCTTTCCAGCTTCTAGAGGCCGCCACATTCCTTGGCTCAGGGCTCCCTTCCTCCAACTTCAAGGACAGCAATGTTGGGTCAAATCTGTCTCATGCTGTTACACTACCACGTCTGTTCTGTCTTCTGCTTTTCAGGACTCTTGTGATGACACTGGACCCACCTACATAATCCAGGGTAATCTCCCTACGGGGACAGCTGACCAGCAACCTTAATTCTATCTGCAACTTTAATTCCCTTTTGCTATGTGAGGTAGCATGGTCACAGTTTCCAAGGAATTAGGACATGGACCTCTTTGGGGACCATTATTCTGCATATCACAGGTTTCCTCATCATTTATAGGAACATTTTTGCAACAGGAGCAGCTGCAGCCTGTATCTAACTCTATGGCAAGATGCCAGATCTCAGTCTAAGGATTACAAGACGACGAAACCTACTTGGCTCATTTTCCTGGCATGGTGGTTGAGGTACAGCTGTGGTCACGGAGTCTCAGGTTGTCGCCTTCTGGTGCAGACTGACAGTCAGTCCTCTGGGGGAAGGATGAAGGTAACACTAGCCAGTCACACCCAGTGATCACCTGTGGGTCACAGCGCTTTCCTCATCTTACATCCAGTGGCCATTAGCCATATGGAATTGATTTTCAGGAACTCAGGAAGAAGAGAGGGAGGGGTGTTGTATTTGTTGAGCCAAGGTCAGTCTCTTCAGATTCACTTTCCCACTCATGTCTTTAATCAAACATGAAATTCATGTTTGAAAGTAGGACACGAATGCCCCAAGAGGGATGGCAACTAGCCTCAGGTGCCCCAGCGACTGAGTGACATCACAGAACTGGACTCTGAGGCCTTCCACCCAGCCTAACCTTGAGTAAATCTGACTGTACATCCAGAAGTTCCCATGGCCAGACTGCTCTTCAGGCCTTTGATCCAGTGCCTTTCATGATAGAACAACCTCTTCATGCCCTTACATGCTTATCTCGTTCTCTTTATCAGAATTCATGCTGCCTCCAGAGAGCAACCTCTCACCATCCCACCCAAGGAGCCCATTTTGGCTCCTGTCCTTACTTTGTCCAGGTCAGCCATTCATGTCAACTAGTATGTGTGCATGTCCACAAGGGGTCTCTCTCACTTGACCATGCATTCCTTTAGTTCCCCACCACCTCTGCTCCCACCATAATGTCTTTCCCACCATTGACTATCTCCAAATCCTTGCTGCTTAAAAGACAATTGGATGCTTTGAGTTGTCCCTAGTCAACAAATATTTTCCCTTTACTATTGCACCTCACTGCAGCAGCCTCAAAGCAAACCAGCTACCTTTTCTCCAATACCTCAATGATAAAATAATCCTTCACATGTTCTCAGGATCGAGTATGTCTCTCTATTCAAGTCCCTGTTCAGCAATATTTTGCAAGAAATGTCTCCCTACTCTTCCATCAAAAAGTGGAACATGAATTAATTGGTCCTTGAGTCATCATTGATGTTTCCATATGGTGAACTGCTCAGGGTAACAACAAAACAAAGCATATTTGTAAGGCTGAGAGGACGATGCTCCCCACCCCATCCCCAGGCTCTGTCCACAGAAACCCAAGGAGTAGATGGAGGTTTTATGTCTAGCTGAGTATTGCTAACCACTATTATCTGAACAGAGTAGTGCCCTCCTAGGTCAAATATCAGAAAAAAACAGGTAATTACAATTAATACCCCCTGCCATCCTCCCTCTGCCCTGCACACTGGAAACAAAACCTCACTCATTCTCTCCAGGGTCCAGAGAGGTGGTCCAGGGCTTCCATGCTGCCTGTGGGCAGCTCTCTAGAAGAAAGGTCTGTGTTCCCATTTTGCGGATGAGAAGACTGAGGATAAATACGGCAGGTGTTTCTGGAGTAGCTGGGGTGGTGGGAACATCTGTCTGCAGCTACATTTCTTCATTTCCAGGATGAAAAGATGACTATGGACTGGTGAGCACAAAACTAATCTGAAAGACTTTATCCAGCCCTGTCTGAACCTGACTTTGGGAAGCTGCACTTAGCACCCACCATCTACCACGAACTGAGCTGGAAATTTTCATATCTATTTAATTTAATCTTCTTAACAACCCTATATATTTTAAATTCCATTTTGTAGCTGACAAATCTCAGACTGAAGGAAGTGATGTGACTTGCCCAAGGTCCCCCAGATAGCAAGGGACAAAACCAAAATCTGAATAGAGTTTATTCATTCATTTTGATTCATTCTTCCACAAGTATTTATTGTCGTTATGGACACTGTGCCCCTAAACAAACCAGGCCACGGGGAGAAGCCAGAGTCCCTACAAGGCTGGGCTTTAATCTTAAACTGACTGGTACTGAACCAGACAGGACATGCTGAGTCGCTGGGGCCAGGTCCAAGGAGGAACCCATGCCCTGGAAAAATCTGTCTCATTTGGCATTATCCTCCTTCCCAGGTAAGATATTTAGAGGATCACCAAATACAATTTCTCAAGAGCTTTCATTTCTCTGAAGCCTAGGAGAAACGCCCCAGCACAACACGCTAGTTCACAGCCATTTCACCAGCAGCAGAACAGACCAGAGCAGGGGTGGCTGCACCTCAGTTGGCCAATTTGGGTAGACTGGGCTCTGGATTTCAAGAGCAATTCCTGGATTCAAACACTAAACCTGACACCTCTTGGTTTTGCAGATGTCATGTCACCTGCCAAAGCCTCCACTTCTCATCAAGTTCCATAGTAATTCCTTCTTTGCAGACTTATGGTGGCAACCAAAGGAGATGAACTATCCGGCACATAGGAGGTGCTTTAAACAAACATGAGAGAAAAGATCCACCAGGGCTGGCTGGGCAATGTCGGAAGGAGGGAGTCACAACAAAGCAATGTGCCCAGCTGGCAAGAATAAGCCCCACGAAGACAGGGGCCACATCTGTGTTCCAGTGCCTAGAATACAGCCAGGCAGATAATAGGCATTTTAAAAAACATTCACAAATTTAGGAATGAGTGAGATTTGGTCACTGTCATGGTGGTACAAGAAGAGTTCTGTGGTGGACCACCTGGTAGGCAAAATTGGAATCCTGGGGCCACCGGTTTCATGTCAACACATGGTTTGGAATGAGAAAAAGGCCATTATCATTTTAGATCCAAATCCCAGAGGAAGGCAGAACCTTGGTCTCAAACATGAAGAAAGTGCCTTATTTCTAGCAATGGGGCACTTGCTTTAGCAAGACTGTCTTCTGGGATGAGTAGATGGGGCACGTTGGAGCACCGACATATCCCAGCCAAGCCCATTAGAACTGGGATGATTTCAGACACACCACATGTTTGGAAACATTCTCTGGAACTTTTGAAGCAATTTGGCAGAAAGACAATGATACCAAAACCTATCCTGTGTCCCAAAAATACAACCAAAAGTGCACAAAGAAATATGGTGAACCTGGATTCCAGGTGGCCGAGGCTGAGACTGGAGCCTGCTGGCCTCAGAACTTGGCCAGGCAGGGGCTGGGGGAAGCCAGCCAACCCCCACGCCTACCTTGTATTCAGGCCAAGGCTCCATGACCCATCTCCATCACTACCTGCCTGGGCGCCCATCAGAATCTGAAAGATTGCCATGACCCAGCGTGAGCCATGGCAAACTACAATTAATTAATTAATAAGTTACACTCAATCAGCAAGTGCAGACCAGGAATGTTAAATAAACAAATTAAAGGCTATGTTTCACTAAGCTTAGCCCAATGAAATAATAATGAAGCCAAGTTAACTGCTCTGAACCGAAGAAGGAGGAAGATTATAATGGAATACACCAGGGCAGTAATACCCTAGAAAAATGCAGAGATGACAGTGCTGCCAGGACCTTCCTGCCCATGCTAAACTCAGGAAAAGTGGCGGGGACCCCCAAGTTGTGCAGAGAGAGCAGGGCTCTGCAGTCAGACAGAACTGGACTTGAATTCCAGCTTAGCCACTTGGCACAAATCCATCCCAGCTTTCTGCTTCTCAGTAAGTCCCTTGCCTGCTTTGAGCCTCGGTTTCCTAGCTTGTTAGGAGGAGGAAGAGAACGGTGGTTATCTCTGTCCGTGCCCACCTGCAGCCCCTCTCAGCACACATGTTTTCAGACAAACCAGTCGCGCTTTCTCACGTGGCAGGAGTGTGGCTCTGCTCCCTGACTGTGGTTCTGCCATGTAGCAAGGGATTGACATCCCTGGGAACAGCTCTCTTCCCACGAAAAGTGTGAGTAGGTGGATCAATACCCCAGCTCCTCACCATCGGGTGGGACAACTCCAAAGTGTCCCAGAGGCCCCTCTGGGGTTGAGCCCCGATGTCCAGAGCCTGCTTGCTCACGATACTGACTTGTCTTTCTTCCCGCCCTCTCTCACCTCCCCACTCTCCCACTGCTGCTTCCTTGATCACCTCCCAAGTCAACCACTTGCAACCGAAATCTTCTCTGGGAGAACCCAGCCTGAGACACGTTCTTTAAACAGCTTTTGGGAGTTACATGCAAATGTTCTGTCCCTTCCTCTTCAAATTACACTGCAGTCCCAATCCATCGTGGCCACAGGGGTTTAACCTGCTCCAAGGATGACGGGTCCATTTATCCCACTGGTAGCACAGGTTGGGAGAACTTGTCTTTATGGCTGTTCATTCCTTCAGCCAGTAAGTTCCGAGAGTCCCCATGAGCCAAGGCCTTGTCTGAGGGCTAGGGATCCAGTTGTGAGTGGTGCAGACCAAGCTCATTGGGTACAAACATACAACCAGGGCATGACTCAGACAAAGGCAGGGAGAAGCTGCCGTCACAGCACCTGACTAGTGGGGGGCTTCTGGTTCTGGGCCCGGTACATTCACTGCCTGCCTGCAGAACGGGAAGCCAGGCGCACCCTGCACGACCCTTAGCCTCCTCAGCTGCAGAGGGAAGAAGTTGAAACCTGGTTGAAAATACGCCAAGTACTCTAGAATCTTTAAGAAGCTGGTTCGGTCACTCTCTCAGACTCTGTGGTTACTCATCCAGGAATTGATATCTGGGCACTCTTCCAGGATCACTGTTGGACGGTGTTCTTTGCCAAGGCCTTGGCTATACAGATCAGCACTTGTGGCCTTCAGAAAAGGTTTCTGTTTCCCTCTTCTAGGGCCTGCTATTTAGAATCTGAGTGTGTCCCACAGGAATGACCCCTCACTCACACTTGGGGCAGCTGTATCTTAATTATTCCCTAATGACACTGCCATCAGGCATCTTGTGGGAATTTTCTGAGCTTCTCTATGTGGAAGCTTCCAGCCTCCAGCTCTGGCACAAATAGATGGACACTGCCTCTGAAAGCCAAGAAGAAAAGGCCCTATGGAATGTTCTAGAACTTAGAGAAGAGGGGTTCAGAGGGCCAAAGTTACACCATTGGCCAGCCACATTCTCCCCCACCCCAGGGTCTCTGAGAGGTCTCAGGGAGGATCCCAGCCACGCTCAAACCAAGGAAATGGTCATTACCTCAGGGCAGTGCTTCCACTTAGGGCCCTTTCAATGGTGATGGGTTTTCCCTGCCAGTTACAGGTAAGAAGTCAGGTGACGAAGGGTGATGGGGAGTGTCATTATTCCTGCACACGATCCCCATTTGGCAAAGAATATTAATATGTTCCTCTCCTGTCCTGCCCACCACACACACACATACGCCCCACACCATACACGCGTACACACATATGCATACACGTGTGTGCACACACGTTTAGCTTGCTTTACGTTGTGCTAACACCGCTTCTATCATCCCAGTAATTTTAGAACATCAGCGTTCTCTATAATGTCCCGCGATGGTTGTGAGATGGTCTTTGTATCCCCCACCAGAATCTCCGGGATTCCTCCTATCTTTACACACACTGTTCCTGCTGGGACCTGGCTATGTGCTCAGCTCTGCCTGATTATAACTAGTCGTAAAAATAATAATCATAACAACAAGCATCACTATTTATTCGTGGTTTATCTGTGCCGGCCCTGTGCTAAGTGCTTTACATGCCTTACTCCAGGCGCTAGGAAACAGCCTGAATCCATACCCCCCATCCCACCACCTGTCTGTGTAAATAAAGTTTTATTGGGACAGCGAGACCCGTTCATGTATGTATCATCTATGGCTGCCTTAGTGATACAATGGCAGAGCTGAGTAATTGACACTGAGACTGGAGGGCCCACAAAGCCTAAAATATGTCCTGTGTAGGTTTTTATGGAAAATATTTGCTGACTCATGCACCAACTCATCCTTACCAAAGCCCTGTGACCTGATAATCCTTGTGACCATTTTATAGAAAAAGAAACTGGTATTCAGAGAGGTTAAATTCTTGGCCCAAGACACACAACTTATAAGTGACAGAACTGGATTGAAATTCAGGATTTCAGATTACAAATCCTGGACCCCAATGATCTATCCACAATTTCTTCTGAAAATGAATCAGCGATGACTCCTGAAGGCCTGGCCAACAGGAGGACTTGGAAGGCAGCAGGGGGCCATTGATTAATGAGATATTATAACTTAACAAAAACCCCAGGGCAGTGGGAGGGACAAGGGTCTCACAGGTGATCTAAATATGGAAGGGACTTTGTCCCTTTCTTTCCCCATCTCTGAATCCTGAGTGGTTTGTGTCCACCAGACTTATAAGAAGATTCAGCACCATACAGAGTAATTTGTTACGTGACATCATGGAGTCACAGGCCTCATACCAAGCCTGGTGAAGAATAGATGTCTAAATGTATTTGCAGAGGTCACCCATACTCTTTCTAAGTCTCTTTTCCTCTCTGAATGGAGAATCAGGCCATGCCATCACCATCCCAGAATTTCAGAATTTCAAAAGTGCCTTAGGGACCTACACGCTGCCCTTCCTCTGAGAGCCCCGTCCTCCCCAGGGCATCCCTTACCTTAATTTGCACTGGCTCTCCTAGGCTCACCCCAGAAGCCCAGGCTGAGCAGCTCCACGTGCTTCCACTGCCCCTTGCTTGACCAGGTGGACATACCTGGGTCTTCCCCACCAGGGTCCAGGGAGGCCCACCTCCAGTTGCCTTCAAAGCCTACAGAGCGTTGTGCAAATAGATGTCCCACCCCCTCCCCGAGAGTCTGCTTCACCAGGTCAGAAGAGGACTCAGGGTCTGCCTGTTAAAGTCCCACCAGGACAGTGTGGCCCAAGGACCACTGCGTTGGTCACTTATGTCTCAGCACATCCCCCTGGTTTACCTAGAGGGTCACCTTAGTGTGGTTCACATCCTCCTTCTAATAGTCAAAGACCTGTCATATGTCCAGGGTCACAGATACTTCTGACTGGAAATTTCCTCTAATTAGAAAAATCACAGCCGAGCAGATTGGCTGCACAGGTATTAATTAGCATAATGAAAACTCGACATTAAAAAGATAACCTTACAGTCTAGGAAGTTTTCCAAAATCTCTTTCAGCCCACACAGGTTGTCAATATTTAACTCTTGCATCTACAGCAATTTCAATAAAACGGGTAATAGTGTTTCAATGGGAGATGAAGTTGAATTCCCCTTACTGCAAAGGAATGGAATTTGGAAACCTGGTGAATTAATTTGGGGCAAAGTTCTATTTTTCAAAAAAGAGGAGCTGCTGATAGGAAGCTTGAAGTGATGATATGAAACTTGCAGTTAGATCAAGGCTCAAACTCAGGCCCTGACCTCTCTGAAACAGCATTCTCTGGGCAAGTCCCTTCATACCCCAACCCCAATGTCTTCCTTAATAAAACGAGGATAATGATTACCCAGCCCTAGAGTGGTTAGAGGACAAGAGACATGGTTGATCCTCAATAAACACTCACTTAGAATAAGATTGTGCCTGCCCTTGAGAAGTTTGCAGCCTGGTAGGAGAGAAAAATCATGCACAGAAACTATGCCCAAAGGGAGTAAACCATGCGTGTAGTTGGGAAGGTCAGCAGAAAACAATAGGAAAGGAGGGAAGCAGGAAGTGTTTGATCGTGGTCTGAGGGCGATATGGTTGGTTTGCAATATTTAAGTTTGGGGAGAAAAGGCCAGCCTGGTAGAGAGATGCATGGGGCAGCAACGGGCACGGACTGACCAACTGCACTCACCCTGAGGGTTCAACAATAAATGGGGAGATGGTGCCAACGGGACGGAGCAAGCAACTCAAGGTACACTCATTCCCTGTGAGGATAAATGCTGCATCCTGGGCAAGAGGAATGGCTGAGGGAGATTTTATCTCCAAGGTCAGAATTGAGGAGCTCTGACATCCGTGCCTTTCTACAACCAGCCAGGGGAGGGGGCACCCCAAAACCTAGAGGCAGGGAGGGCCAGGACAAGGAAGCTCAGAGGGCCAGGGAGCTGCTGAGGTAAGCACAGCCCAGATAAATGGGAGCGTTACCGACTCCTGGCTGGATAAACCCCAGCAAGAAGAGAGCCAGCCAATGGTTCTGACGCAGAAGGCCTCCTATTTTCATGCAGCGTACGCTATTTTCACCCACTTATGGAAAGGGAAACTCTAGGGGTATGGAGAATGTGATTTTATATAGTTTGGCATTGTTTCCTACGATGAGGTGCCTCAGCCTTTGCATAAAAAGGCTGGCTGTCCCTTTGCATGAAAAGGCACCTGTGCCCAGTGAGGAGGCTGTGATCGGTGGCACGCTTGGCCCGGTGTCCCCAAACTGTGCCAAGAGATCCTCAGAACACCAGTCTCCTGCCAGATGGTCCAGTAAAACACCTCTGGGGGCAAAAGTCTATGAAAAAGGCTCAGCCATGCTTTCTTTGTGGCAGTGAAACTTCAGAGAGGTGGAGATGCTGTCATACATTAAGCATTTGCACAGGAGGAAAAAGTGTGGTTTCCACATTCACGCATCTCACTGCCCTGCCCTGATTTCTTCTCTGAAAGGCCCTCTAAACAGCCTTGCTGCCCTGCGGATCCATGGAGCATTTTAAGATGAAAGGAGATTGCAATATGAAAGAACATAGCCCCCCTGTGCACAGGGGCCATCCTGGGCAGGTGTGCACACCTGTGCTCAGGTAGTGGAATAAGCCTGGGTAAGTCTACTTCTAGCTGCCTGGATATGCCTGGAGATCAGACATCATGACAGCCTCCCATGTGCCTAGCCCTGTGCTTCACTATTTAATTTAATTATCATGGTTTCCATTCTGACAGTAACAGTAAGAGGTACTTACCATCAATGCAATTTTATAAAAAAGGAAACCAAGGCAGACCAGGCAGGGTAGGAATCCTGCCCAAGGTCCCACAGTAAGAGGAAGAGCTGGGATTTGAATCACATCTGCCAAATTCATGTGGGCATTTCATCCCGTGGCAGGGAGAGACCCAGGGACAAATGCTCATGGTTTCTCTGAGTTGAGAAGAGACAATGCAGGGTGCAGAAGGGGCGCTTTGTAGCAGAAAAGCCAGAACTCGAACCACAGCAGCCAGTCTGTCTGCCCACTGGCTTCCAGATGAGTAAATCAGGTGGGCTCAAGGGTAGGATTTGTCCGCAAGGCCCACGGGTTCACCATTCCATAGTTGTATCGCTGGGGTGTCTAACTCCCCTGCTGGCTCTCTGACCTCCGGGAGGCTCCCGGGGCTCAATTTGAGTTACCAGATAATTGATTATGTCCACAAATGTAACACCAAGGAAACTGAGCTTCAACCCATCAGCAGAGCAGCTGGAAACACTAACGGGGCTTCATTTTCCCTGACTTGATCGTTTTGTTTTCTTCTCCTACTCCCTCCTTGGTCTCTGACTTCTGGACCAAACTCTGGAATCTTTTATTCTGAAAACGAGTCAGAAGGCTGTGATGGCAATCTGCTTTCAGACGTCAATCACCAGAGCTCCTGCTGCTTCCAGGAAACCAGGGAGCAGGGAGAGAGAGACAGCGTGCTGGCCCCAGGCCCTTCTTCCAGGCTGGGCTTGGAGTCTGTTATGGATTGAACTGTGTCCTCTGAAAATTCATGTTACTGTTCTAACCCCTGGCACCGCAGAATGTGAGCTTATCTGGAGATAGGTTTTCATAGAGGTGACCAAGTTAAAGTAAGGTCCTCAGAATGAGCCCTAAACTAATGACTAGTAGTAATGACTAGTGAATGTCCTTACAAGAAGGGCAAATTCTGGACACAAACAAGTATAGAGGGAAGATGATGTGGGGAGACACAGGGAGAAAATGGCCACGTACAAGCCAAGGAGAAAGGCCGGCAACAGATCCTTCCCTCCCAGCCTGCAGAGGGAACCACCCCAATTGACACCTTGACCTTGGCCTTCCCTTCCTGGGCATTGCCAGCACTCAATGGACTCCGTTCCTTTTTTCTATTGGGTGGAGATGGGGTAGGGTTTCCAATCCTCACACAGGGCCTTGTGTCTAGGGTGGATTCAGGACCCACTGGTGTGCTGTATGGATGTAAGGAGGCAACAAAGCAACAACACCTACAGAATGTCGGCCGCAGAGCAGGTGTGTGATTGGTGTAAAAAATGAAAAACAAACAAGGATTAGCGTGAGGCTGCTCTGAGAAGACAGGTGGCTGGGCTGTTCTGTCTCCCTTTACCAAGACCTTTTAGTGAGGGATATGGACCCGAGGTTGAAGTCTGATTGGTAGTTCATTGCATGCACTCTTCTCTCTCGGCCGGCTTCCTCTCCCTACACAGCCACATGAGCCAGGAACCTAGATCTTCTCAGCTTATGAAACCTTTCCCCTGGAAGATCCGGCAAGGAGAGGCCGATGGTAACTTTCTCGACTGGAATTAGCCAAGAATAGTCTGTCATCTCAATCCTTCCAAGTAAGTCTTCTTGAGAGTTCCCCATTCCTAGAGACTCAACTGAAAAGCCCTAGAGTCCAGCTAAGCCCCTGCCCTGTTGAACATGGGCCCTGAGAGAAGCAGAGATGCTCTTGCTTTCCACCTAAAGCTTGGCTTTTGTTCTAAAGAGAAAGAATAGCCACTGAAGGATCCCAGACCCAAGGAGAGCATGACTGGAGTCTTTTTGACAATCTAACAGGTTATTTGGTTTGGATACAGGGCAAGAATTCCAGAGGAGGTGTTGGAGGGACCAGTATTTTTCCTACTAAGTTCAAATCCCTCAGTTTTTGACATGTTCACACACACCTGTATGTTTACAATACTCTGTTGCCTTTACATGGACAAATGTTCCCTGGGCTGGATGGTGGCCTAAAATGTACCATACTACAGTTCACGACATGCACAGCTATCTGAGTAAGCTCCTTGAAGTGCAACTCTGACCAGACCATTTCTCTCTCTGCTCAAGGAGCCTCTATAGTTTTCCATCGCCTAAGGAATAAATTCCAGCCTGTCACCATTAAATACCCACAAGTCCCCTTGGCCTTTTCCATGCTTCCTTTTCTATCTTGGTGATCATGAGCCCTGTTAAAGAACCTCTGTCCCATGTGGTCAAAGTGTATTCCTCCCTCTTCCCGGGACCTGGTCCTGGGTTCTGATCTCCAAGCCTTTTCAATTTCTATTCCCTCTGCCTGTGAGGCTCTCCTTCCATACCCATCTTCTCACATCCACATTCTAGTGCCCTAGCCCAGCTGAAGTGACTCCCCTCCCAGGAAGTATGTCCCAATTCCCCCGATCCATGGTGGGATTGCCCACTTCTATTCCCTATCTCACTCTGCCCCTAAAATTACTGCATTATATTAAACTTGCTGGTGATCAGGTTATCAGTCCACTATTTGCCTGTGAATAGCTAGAGGACAATAAGCCAAACTTATCATTCCTGCTTCGTTAACAGAGCCTTTTGCATGAAAGATTTTTAATAAATGGGTCTTCTTTGAGTGCTGTACTCAGACTTTGATTTCATTTTAACCCCAAATTCTCTTCTCTTACAATGTCTCACAGTTGGACATCTTGCCGTTCCTCTAAGAGTAATTCCTGTGATTCTCATGGGCCGTGACCTACACCCATGAAAACCAAAAACTATAGATTTGACCCAAATCCACACTTATTGCCAGACAATGATAGGATCATGTAGTTGGTTTCCTTAAAGGTGTTTTATTTAATGTCTAGCTACCAGTGATTCAATGTAGCCCTCTGAATCATCATGCAATTAAAATCATACCCAAAATTAGATTCTTGGACAGGTCATGCATCTTTATCTTCATCTAAGGAATGATGCATACACTCCTGTTTCTCTCTATCAAGCTGGGCACACATATATTTTTAATAAATGTTTCCTGAATTGAGCTGGTCTGGACAGAAGTCCAAGGAAAGGAGATTAAACAGCATTCTGAGCACCAACTGTGAGTCCCATTCTGTGGACAGAAAAATAAGAATGTCTGTGGGAAGAGTCAGAGTCCTGGGTGATGTGACGTGATGGTGATGCTTATGAAAATCCTGATGTAAGGCAAGGAAAAGCGAACATCTCTCCCAGGGAAGTTCCCTCTTCAGTCTTCTATTGCATTTCGGTGGGGACAAAATGAGGCATAGAAGTGTGTATGTTGTTTTGATAAATTTAGCCTCTTACTAAATTATAAAATCCATACTGATTTCCCAGGCTAAAGTTCCCTGCATGGTGACTGACTGTGATTGTCACTGCCTCCCCCGCCCAAGGTTCAGCAGTGCAGTATAAAGGCCAGAGGGGGAAAGCCGGGCTCTGCAGTCACAAAGGCCAGAAAACTGATACTGAGTGAGTTACTTACGCCAAGGCTTGCCCAAATGTCCATCTATCTCTTTCTTTTCCTCGGAACTCTCTTATTCATCAACTTTGTAACTGGCATTTCCACTTGGCCTTCAAATAAGCCTCTCAAATTAACTTATTTCTAAACTAGCCCTTTGATCTTTACCCGACAGTAAACTCTCCTGTCTCTCAGGCTTCCAGATCTCAAGGGCAACACCACTCACCTTGGTCTCAGGCCAATCCCAGAGTTTAATGTGTATCCTTCTCTTTCTCTCATCCTTCCATTCAATCCATCACCCTCTTTAAGGCTTTATTTCATTAACAGTTAAATGGGAATAAGACCTCCATACCTCAGTTGATGTAAGAATCACATATAATATACATAAAGCACAGGCACATAGAAAGTGCTCAAATGATAACCTATTTTCATTGCTGTGTGCCTACTCACTGAACAAGCCCTGCATTCTCTGAATAGACACATAGGCTCTGAACCTGTGCATTAAAAAAAGAATTGGAAGAGAAGAACAAAGCTGGAGGTATCACGCTACCTGATATCAAATTATACTACACGGCTACAGTAATCAAAACAGCATGGTATTGGCTGGCATAAAAATAGACACACAGATCAATGGAACAGGATAGAGAGCGCAGAAATAAATCCATGCTTATATGGTCATTTAATCAATGACAACGTACGCAAGAATATACATTGGGGTAAAAACAGTGTATTCAATAAGTTGTGCTAGGAAAACAGGACAGATACATACAAAAAAAAAAGAAGGAAGGAAGGAAAGAAGGGCAGGGGAGGGAAGGAAGGAGGGAAGGAAACAAGGAAGGAAGGAAAGAAGAAAGGAAGGAAGGAAGGAAGGAAGGAAGGAAGGAAGGAAGGAAGGAAGGAAGGAAGGAAGAAACTGGACCGCCTTTTTACACCATATACAAGAATAAACTCAAAATGGATTAAAGACTTAACTGTAAGTCCCGAAACCATAAAACTCCTAGAAGAAAATATAGGAAGTAAACTTGCAAACATTACCCTTAGTAATATTTTTACTGCTATATCTCCTCGGGAAAGGGAAACAAAAGAAAAAATAAACAAATGGGGCTACATCAAACTAACATATTTTTGCATAGCAAAGGAAACCATCAACAAAACAAAAGACATCCTAGTGAATGGGAGAAGATATTTGCCAAAGATACATCTGATTAGGTGTTAATAGCCAAAATTTATTTAAAAACTCATACAACTCAACACCAAAAAACCAAACAATTTAATTAAAAAATGGGCAGAGGACCTGAATAAGCATTTCTCCAAAGAGGACACACAGATGCCCAATAGACACATGAAAAGATGCTCAACATCACTAATCATCAGAGAAATGCAAGTAAAAACCACAATGAGATCCCACGTAACCCCTGTCAGAATGGCCATCATCAAAAAATCAACAAACAACAAGTGCTGGCGTGGATGTGGAGAAAAGGGAACGCTTGTGCACTGTTGGTGGGATTGCAAATGGTGCACCCACTATGAAAAACAGTATGGAGTTTCCTCAAAAAAATTAAAAATAGAACTACTTTATGACCCAGCAATTCCACTCCTGGGTTTGTATCCAAATTAATCCAAAAAACTAATTCGAAAAAATATATGCACCCCTATGTTTACTGCATCACTATTCACAACAGCCAAGATATGGAAACAACCACAATGCCCATCAACAGACAATTGGATAAATAAGAGGTGGTACATGTATACAACGGAGTATTACTCTGCCATAAAAAAGAATGAAATCTTACCATTTTCAACAACATGGGTGGACCTAGAGGATATTATGCTAAGTGAAATAAGTCAGACTGAGAAAGACAAATACCATATGATCTCATTTATATGTGGAAATGAAAGAACAGAATAAACAAGCAAACAAAACAGAAATAGTCTCATAGACACAGAAAACAAACTGATGGTTGCCAGAGGGGAGGGGCGTTGGGAAGCTGGATGAAAAAGGTGAAGGGATTAGGAAGTATAAATTCATAGTCACAAAATAGTCATGGGATGTGAAATACAGTGTGGGGAATATAATCAATAATGCCATAAAGACTATGTAGGGGGTCAGATGGGTACTGGACTTATCAGAGGGATCACTTCATAGATTATATAAAACCCTAAGCACCATGCTGTACACCTGAAACTAATATAAAAATAATATTGAACATGTTATATATATGTTATATGTATATATATATATATATATATATATATATATATATATATATATATATATATATATATATATGGTCATGAGATGTAAAGTACAGCATAGGGAATATAGTCAATGGTATTGTAACAGCTATATATGATGTCAGAGGGGTAACTTGGGGGGATTATCACTTTTAGGGGTGTGAACGTCTAATCATTCATTATGTTGTTTTGTATAGCTGAAACTAATTTTTTTTTTTAATGGATTGGAAGAAGACATGTCTCAGAGTTTAGGTTTGGAGGAGACAAATGCTAAAGGCTTCAGGGTAGGTGTCTACAAGCCTGAGGGTGACAGCAGTAATGCATAAAATGAGGGCTCTCTCATTTTTGTGGGCTCCACAGTGGCCCTCTAATAAACTATGATCATAGCAGGTAAATGGAGATTTAACAAAAAAGAAGAGGAAGGGAAAAACAAATGTGCAATTCAATCGGAAGGCATTTTGCTGCAGTTACGCAATTTCAAGTTCAGAAGCAGGCGTTATGCTTATTTTCATCTCTGACAACTAATACATTTGTTTGCTGCTAGATGCAACTATTATGGGGAAAACAAAATTCAGTTCACCTGCATTTGTCACCAGAGTATTGTGTCTGCTACACAAAGGCAGGAGATTGAAATGAAAGATGCCTCTTATTGAATTTTAATTTTGAGACAATGTGACCAATTTCTGGGCCTTGCACACGCAGTCGGCCAGATGGTTTGGAGACGGCTCCGTGTTCCACGTCCAGTCCATGTACCTGGCACTACACACTCTGCTTAGGCCCTGGCCCTGCTCGTTTTCATATTGATACTCAAGATTTTCAGCCTTTCTTATTTGTGGATTGTTGAAGCAGACGTTTACCCAGAATGATTCAAAAAGCCTCCAAAGTGTCAGAGAAGACATTTCCACTCACTGTGACAGCTCCTGACAACCCCCATTCTTGCTGGCTTTGGGGAAATGCCTACTTCCACAAAGGTCTCCATTCAATGCAATATCTGGGGTCCTTTGTTACCATGTTGGCTTTATTAACATCAAATATTCTATCACATGATTTTGCACAACAAAGAAAAAGATTTCCTTTTCTTTGACCTGTCCCTCATGGCAAGGATGAAGTGTGCAAGAGGAGGAGATGTGTCTGCAGATAATGGTGAAATAACAGAGGGGAGATAGGAGCTTATACGAAAAGTGCCTATCTTTAATTTTGTCTGAAACGTCAGAAACAAGACGTGGAGCTAAGCGAAGGAGATCTGAATTTGGATCTTTGCTTTGCCTCTGGCTTACCTTGTGCCATGGAGCAAGTCCAATTCTTTGTCATTCACAAAGCTGCGGTGAGGTGGTCCACACCTCTGGGAGCAAGGAGGTGAGGATGAGGCCAGGATGGAAGAAATCGTAGGTACAAGACCCAGCCTGGGGCCTGGCCCAGGATCTTAGAGAGACACTTATCTTTCTAGGCACGGTTGGCATTGGGCTCTTAATTTTTAGCTGTCTGTTATTGGAAACTCCACCGCTTTCTCATCTTTGAGAAAGTCTTCACTTTATGAATCAGGGACAGCTGTCAATATAGAAGGTGAAAATGCAAGAAACCTCCTTTCTCATCTCCCCAGGCACCTAGAATGAGGTATACAAACTGGGCTGTGCCTCAATGAAATTGTGAGGTGGTGACACAAAGATTTGGGACTGTAGAGACCCTATTCCAGCAGTGGGTGGCAATAGTATTGGAGCCCACATTGAGCTTTCTGGGGCAGAGGTAGCAGAGAAAGAACCTAGGGTCCAGTGTCTGGTGATGGCAGGTGGTCCTCCCAACTGGTTCTGTGGCCTGATTTTGGCCATCACCCTGGGGGTTACCCAGACTCCCTGTTCTTGTCCTTTTCTTGGTTCCTATTCCCTCCCTCCCTTCCTTTCTCCCTTTTTCCTCTAGTAAAATATTTTCAACATACCATAAAGTATTGAGATAATATAATATACACCTCATTCACAACTGCCCAGCTTGATAAAATCTTAATATTTTCCTAAGAAATAAAATATGGCAGATAAATTTGAAACCTCTGTGTAATCTTTTCTAATCCCATTTCTTTACTGCCTTCCAGAGGTAAACTCTATCCTGAACGTGATAATTATCATACAAAGACATATTTTTAGTATCTAAAATTTACTAATAAATTTCATATTTGTATGTACACACACACACACACACTCATAACACATGGGTGACTCTGGTCCAGACAATTCGGCAAGTAGATATTCTGAGAAACCCTCTCATTCTCAGAACAAAGATGATTTTCAATAAATAGATGACCTCACTAAAAAGTGAGGGAAATCAGTAGACTGAGTAAAGCAGATTGTTCTCCCTAATGAGGGTGGGTCTCACCCAATCAATTGAAGACCCGAAGAGAACAAGAAGGTTGAGTGAAAGGGAACTTGGCTGTTGGACTATTTGAGTGGGGACATCAGTCTTCTCTGGCCCTTGAACGAGAACTTACACCATAGCCTCCTGGCTCTCAGGCCTTTGGATGTGGAGTGGAACTAACTACCCCCCAGCTCTCCTGGGTCTCCAGCTTGCTGACCACGATGTTAGGAATGCTCAGTGCCCATGATCACGTGAGTCAATTCCTTATAACGAATGTCTTGATAGGTAGGTAGGTAGGTAGGTAGGTAGGTAGATGGATAGACCCTATTGGTTCTGTTTCTTTGGAGAACCGTGACTAATACAGATCTGTGTACCAAGGGTGGTCCTAGCAGAAGAGAATTTTAAGGATGAGTTTTCTGAATTGGTTCTGGAGTTTCTAGAATTGGCAGTCTACGTTGATTAGACTTGGAGACACTGATGACTCTATTTCCAGCAGTAAAGAGCACGCTGGCAGTCCACAGCATGAAATGGCAGCAGAGACACACAAAACAACGGCATCGAATACGCCTAACACTTTTCTGAAACTCAGGGCGGGATGACCGAGTACATGAGACTTTCGGATATTTCTGGCTAAATAATGAGGCTAATGAGATTGGCTGGTTGCTCCTAACGTCACTTGACAAAGTGGAGAAAGAAAAAGATGAGCTCGGGGATTCAACTTCCCAGCTCAGGTGCCACACAAATGAGCAGCCTGACAAAGACCTTATATGAGAGAGGAGGCCAGACGGCAATGACGGACATGTGCGGAGCAGGCTGAGGGTACGATGGCGGGAGGAGAGGTGCTGATCGCGCACGGTGTGAGATGAAAGCGATAGAGCCACAGAGCAAAACCTGGGCGAGGATCTGGGAACCGCTGGTGGGGACCAGAGACCCAGCATCAGAGAGCGGTCCTCCTCCCTTGTACTGCCTTCTCAGTCCTTGCTTCCTCTTTGATGATTCAATGAAATAAAGTAAAGCCCCCAGCTTCAAGAGGACTGCATCTTTTTTTTTTTTTTTTTTTCCTGAGAAAGAAAGGACAGATGAAGGAGGATAAAGCAAATAGGAGGATGAAGCATTTGGGGTGGGGGCGGGCCTGGGCAGATTCAGAAATGGCTGTCTTAGTTCCAAGGACACAGCCTGCTCCTTGGAAGTCATCTCTTGCCTTCCGGAGAGGGGAAAGAAAAAACAAAACAGAAAACCCAACCTTTGTTCAAATATTACTGTTATAAAGTAGTATAGGCTCAGTAAGAAAATTTTCAAAGTACAGAAAAGGAAATTAGAGATAGAAAAATCATCCATAGACTCAGCACCCAAAGACATTGACTGCTGCTAACATTTCAGGGTGTTCCTTTTCAGATAAAGAATGTAATTTTTAGGGATGGGAAATGCTGTCAATCAACAGAGAGCTGTGACCGCAGGGGACAATGGGGAGAGTAGAACAGCCATCCTGCTCTCTAATGGCTGTTACACTGGAGACCATCCCATCCGTTGGGCTGGGGACAGCAGAGCTGGGAGCCCAGCATCTCCCGGCCAAGCCCGAGGCACAGCAACCCCCAGGTTGAGGCTCCAAGAGTCTGTGAACAGGGCGAAGCTTGGGCCGGTGCCTCCCTGGTTTCTCAAGACCTACAACACGGCTGAGCCTTTGCTCCATCTCACATTTATGCCTAAACACCCTGCCTGGAATGCATCACAGTGAAGAGTGAGGGCCACAGCTCAGCTTCCCAGGATGGAGGCCAGGTGGGGGACAGGGCACAGATGGCAGGGAGATGTGCTTATACACAGCATGTGGGAGGTCCTGTCACCAGAGTGAGGCTTATCTCCTCCTGCCTGGCTCTCAGCCCTGACTCTTGGGTGAGATCCACAGCAGCCAGTGCTTCTGTGTGTCACCCAGAGCCAGTGCTGTCTCCAGCCAGCCTGCACCCATTTCCACCTGTGAAAGTCGGAGCTTCCAGTCTTCCTGGGGGGAGGAAAGCCGGATGAGCAGCTCTGGAATGCTTGCACAATTACAGACGATCTCAATTCAGATGGTAAATTTCTATTAGAAATACCCCATCTATACGTAGATCTCATTTCTCTTTGGGCCCATTCAATCATAGTGACTTCTCAGAACTCAGAAGACCAGAGCTACTGCTGAGGTTACAAAGGACGGAGTGGAAGAGCACTCGTCCCCCCTCCTTCGTCTTGGCCACCAGGTCCCACCTTTGAATGTCTGCTTGTTGCTTACCTCCGCCCCGAGCAGCCTTCCTGCTCCTCTCCACCTACTCAAAGCTCCCACATGCTTCAGACCTACCTGCTACATCATCCTCCTCTAAGGCACCTTCCCCCCCTTACTTGGTCTTCGCCCGCCTGGGAGGCTCACCACCCTCCCACACATATTGTTTATTCAGCCCTGAGAATACTTTGTCTCCTGTTGGCACCATAGCCTTTTTCCCTTCCGACTAAACTCCATGAAAACCGGAACCTGTTTAGTGCTACACTTTGTGTCCCGAGGGGCCTGTGATGTCTCAGCTCCTCACCAACACCTCGCATGAGCCCGATGGGGCAGATACCCCATGTGAAATGCTGATGGAGACGCAGTCTCCGTTCTCAAGGGGATCAGAGTCCAGGCAAATGCCTTGCCCCCAAGAACACAGATATTAACAGAGACTCCCTTTGATAGCTCTTGAAGGTTTAAAAAGCACTTCTGTGCGGAAGTTTGACAATCCTCGAGCTGTCGGAACTTCTCACCTCCTTAGAGGAACTTCCCCAACCAGCTACAACACCTCTTCCCCAATATGCTCTTTCGCAGGCCCTTAGTTTTGCTTCCATACAACTTACCGCAATTTCGCATGATGTTGTTGTTATTGTCCTGTCTGTCTCTCCCACAAGAATAAAATCCCATGAGGACAAGGGACACCTGTGTTTCCCTCTATGAGCACGATACCCTGCCCATACAAAGCACCCCAGGCATTTGTGATGAATGGGTGAATTCGTTCAGTAATATGGGCCAAGGTTGGTGCAAGGCCTTCTCTGAATCGGCGCGGCCCAGTAGAAACAGAATGTGAGCCACGTTCGTCGTTTTAAATATCCCAGTAGTTCCATTTAAAAAAGAAAAACGTAAAAAGAGGCAGATGAAATTAATGTGACTATCTTCTGTTTAACCTGATTATTTCAATGTATATTGGATATACAAGATATCACTGAGATTTTTTTTTTCAAAACCTAATTTGTTCAACCTATATTTTAGAAATCTGGAGTGCCTTGTACAATTACAGCACCTCTTGATTCAGGTGGTAAATTTTTATTGAAATACCTGATCTATATTTAGATGTCACAAATATACAGCTGAAAATGTAGATTCACATACCCAAAGTTGTTCCAAACACACTTAAAAGTTTTCCAATCACTGAATCAAGCAATGATCTTCAAATTTAAATTAATTCTAATGAAATGAAAAGGACAATTCAGTCCCTCTGTCTTATCAGCCACATTTGCAGGGGTTCAGAGTCCTTCATGGGGCAGCATAAGCCTGGATAATGCTGCTAAGTCTAAGTCCAACGGTATTGCTGCTGTGCTTGTGATTCTCTCGTGGTTCCCCATCGCACTCAGGGTAAACGTCGAAGTCCTGACTTTGGGCCACAAGACCTTTCACATCTGCCCTGCCTACCCTTCCATCCTCACCTCTTGCTGCTCTCCTCCGCACTGACTCTGCTCTGGCCACCTGGCCGCCTCATGGCGTCTCAGGCTCTCCAGATCCACTCTTACCTCAAGCTGTTTGCCCTTGCTGGGCCCACTGCCTGGAGGCTCTCACCCTCTACTCCAATGTCATCAGGAGCTGCTCCCTCACTTCCTTTAGGTCTTTATTCAAAAACCATCTTCTCAGTACATCCTGGTCTAGCCACTCTATTCTACATGGATGGCCCGCACCCCTACCGATGCTTCAAATCCTTCTTCCCCGACACTCAGCTCTCACTATCTGACAAACTCTGCCTTTTATTCTTTTGAGATGTTTATCATCTCACCTCTTCCTGCATAGAATGTAAGCTCTATGATGGCAACATTGCTCTGTTTTGCTCACTGCTAGATTCCCTAGTCATTAGTATTTCATTTGTTGAATGAATGAATGAACAAATGAATAAACTCACATACATTTGTGTCACATGGTGATATTATTACCATCACCTTACAGATACAGAAATGAGACCCAGGTGGTGAAATGATAAGCCCAAAGGCAAAGAAATGGAAAATAGTTAAAAATAACTAGAAAGCAGGCTTTACCTCAAATTCCATGTAATTCTCATCATGCACGCTGCCTTCAAAAAGTGCTGCTTGACTGGTGCAGCCGCTATGGAAGGCAGTGTGGAGGTTCCTCAAAAAATTACGAATAGAATTACCATATGACCCAGCAATCCCTCTCCTGGGTATCTGCCCCAAAAATCTGAAAACATTTATACATAAAGACACGTGTGCTCCAATGTTCATTGCAGCTTTGTTTACGGTGGCCAAGACATGGAAACAACCAAAATGTCCTTCGACAGATGAATGGATGAAGAAGTTGTGGTATATATACACAATGGAATACTATTCAGTGGTAAGAAAAGACGATATAGGACCATTTGTGACAACATGGATGGATCTTGAGAGAGTAATGCTGAACGAAACAAGTCAGACAGAAAAAGCAGAGAACCATGTGATTTCATTGATATGTGGTATATAAACCCCAAAACAACAAAAGAACAAGACAAACAAATGAGAAACAAAAACTCATAGACACAGACAATAGTTTAGTGGTTACCAGAGGGTAAGGGGATTGGGGATGGGAGATGAGGGTAAAGGGGATCAAATATGTGGTGATGGAAGGAGAACCGACTCTGGGTGGTAAACATACAATGGGATTTATAGATGATGTGTTACAGAATTGTACACCTGAAATCTATGTAATTTTACTAACAATTGTCACCCCCAATAAATTTAAAAAAAAAATTTTCAATAAAAATGTGTTTATGACCAAAAAAAAATTGCTGCTTGTCAGATACTTTCAAGAAGGGGATTAGAATCGTATAGAATACTGAAAAAATACAAATGCTTCAAACACCAGGTCAACCAGCCAGTTAATGATTGTAAGGTGCCCACATGTGGCCCAGCTCCATCCCTTGAGTTTCATGCATGCCAAACATGTACTATGCTTTCATGAGT
Organism: Rhinolophus sinicus; assembly: GCF_057876585.1. Taxonomy (NCBI): domain Eukaryota; kingdom Metazoa; phylum Chordata; class Mammalia; order Chiroptera; family Rhinolophidae; genus Rhinolophus; species Rhinolophus sinicus. Next base: position 66,724,171 of record NC_142508.1, on the reverse strand, counting down.
TGAAGTCTGGGACAGACTGTCAATGTAATCCATATATGTCCACTATTTCCCCTACTGGATGCTAACTGCAATTGCCCCTTCCACCCTTTCCTTCATCCATCTCCAGCTCAAATCCCACGTTTGTCGTCACATAATTACATTTGTAAATATTTGTGTGAATGGCAAATTTCCTTTGTGCTCTAATAGAAACAATCGAAAGCCTGTTTAATATGAAATAATAACTGCTAATTATTAGATGCCAGCTTTTAACACCTATCAAATTTAATCCCCAAACAACCCTATAAACTAAGTAATACCATTATGCCCATTTGACAGATGAAGGAACTGAGACTCTGAGAAGGAATTAAGCCATGGTCAGACCATTAGTAAGTGACAGGGTCAGGATTTAAATCCAGGCCTATCTGTCTGCTGCTGTGTCAACAGTAAACTATTTTACCACTCTGCAAGCTCTTAGGAATTCAAAATCGAAACATCTCCTGGAAACAACAAGATAAAATTAGTCCAACAAGCCAGTTAAAACCCATTCATTTCCCAAATAAATTCACAAATTTATTTGCATGTACATGGAATCTTGTAGCAATTACATTGCTTCAAATTTGCTTAATGAAATGACAACTCAGCAAAGTAGAAATGTAGCTCAAAAAACCTTTTACTAACATTTTTCTCTAATAAATCTACCCGTGCGTCAAATGAATGATAAAAAATCATTAGGAAGCAAACACCTTCCTGAATGTGCACATCTAGGTCCTGAGCTTGGGATCCAAAAGGTCTGGCAGAAACGTATTGTCACAGCTTCCCTTTGCTGCCACTGTGACAACCTGGGTGAGACTAATTCACCCAGGCATGACATGGACAATCATTTGTTTTTAAGTGACACGTGTATTTCATATTCTCAATGCACAACTGACCTGCTTAAGTACTGTCGTTAATATTCACAACATGGCCGTGACAGAGAGAAGCATGTTGACAGGGCCATCAGGATTTTGAGCTTTTCAAGGAAAAAAACAAAACAAAACAAAAAAACTGTATGTTGCTTAGTAAAGATCCTATTGGTAGCACATAACAAAAAACAAAAACCCTTTAAACAAGCTTAAGTGGTGAAAAGGAAATGCATTGGAATGATACACTCCTAACTCAAAAATAGGCAATGTAGCTGGGCCTCAGCTTACTGAAAGGAGAAATATATGACCAGGTAGGGACACAGGCCACTCTACCTCCCCATCTTTCCTGCTTCCTAAACAATGCCTGGGGCTTCATATCGCTCTCCCTCTCCCTCTCCTTCTCCTTCTCTGTCTCCCTATCTCTCTCTGTCCTCCATTGTTCCATCTGCTCACACACAGAATGGCTATCCGAGCACTGAGTTTGTGTGTCTACAGTTTGAACAACATTCTAACCACTGCTAAGTCCAAATTCTCAGAGAATAAATTGAGAAGGCCCACTTTTGTTCATGTGACCTTCCATGGTCCCAGGAGACAGCATCCAGAGGTGATCTGTGGGGTAAGGTCAACATGAAAGACACGTTGGGATTACAGGTGGATTAACACCTGGAAAGATATCTACTACAACGTGACTGCTCTCAGGAAAATCTTAGTCGACGATAATTTTCTCAAAATTGATTCTATTTCTTAGTACAAATTTATGCAATAAACACTAACTGAATGCCCACAAAGTGCCAAGCAATCAGCCCTGCCGAAAGGAATATGCAATCTAGAAAGAAAGGCCAGCAGGCTGTGTGGGAGTGAATGCAACAACAACAACAAAAATCAAGGGATGTTATGGGGTGAACACATAATTCAGAAGCCCAAGGTGGGGAAAGTGGGGTGAGTGGAGTGGGGTACAGTGAGGTTCGGATGTTTCCCAGAGGAGGGAAGACAGACCTGAGATACGGAGGATGAATAAGAACTAAGCTATAAAAGAGCAGAGTAGATGATTGTGGACAAAAGGAACGCGGATGCAGAGGCACTGCCTTTTCAGGAGGCAAGTATATGGGAGAAACACAGGGGTCTAAACGGAAGAGGTGAGCAGAGGTCCCATCCTGAAGACGCTTGTGTGCCAAGCTAAGGAAGTGGGAACTACTCCAATAATTCTAAACATTAACTCAATAGAACCAAAGACAGTAAGTTTATAAATGTTCACATTTCATATCACCCTTTTGGAGATTCACTGTACACACCGGCATATTAAAGGCTCTGAGAAGTCCTGTAAGAAACACACACACACATACAAACACCTGGTTAACCGTGTTTAACCCAGGGTTTCCCACATGTATTAAACTATGACTCTCATTCCTAGCCCCTACCCTATGAAACACTCATTAATGCAGTGTGAGAGAGATTGCTTTGAGGCAGTGGGGAGCCTACTGGAGGGTTTTAAAAAGCAGAATGAAATGATTCAATTTGTGCTTTAGAAATGGCCTACTGCCTGCTGCAGAGAATGGAACTGAGGAGTGTAAGCCAAGATGCTATGAGGCTTGTTAGGGACTGCTGTAATTATCCGAGGAAGAGATGATGGGGACCCAAACTGCGGCAGTGGCAGTGGGGAGGCTGCGACTGGGAACAGTCATGGCTGCCTAAGATCCTAATACAAATGGCTGTTCCATGGCAGGCTCCATTTAGGAAGATAAAAAATGAGCATGAGACTGAACTTTATTATGGGAGCCAAGAATGGAAGCACTAGCAGGGGGCAGGGCAATTACCAAGCCGTGACTGTAACTCTCCAGCTTCTAAAGGAGCTAGCATTTCAGAAAGGACAATGCCCCTTTGCTATGGGGCTGTCCACTCTGCCCTCCAGGAAGGACTTCCCTGCGCCAGGATTGCCAGCCTGGTTTACAGATCAATCCAGTTCAACAGAGAGGTTGTCTTGTCCAAGTGGGAGGCTGCAGTGGACAATCATAAAGGAATCTGAATACCAAGCTACAGAATTTACCCCTTCTTCTTCATGCACATTTTAATTAAGCACTTACTATGCGCTAAGTTTATCCTGGTACTTAAAAGTTTTCATTTCCAGTGTATCGGTCATCTATTGCTAGATAACAAACTTAGTGGCTTAAAACAACAAAGATGCTCATGGTTCTATGTGCTGACTGGGCTCATTGGGTGGCTCTTCTCACCACATGGTGTTAACAAGGGTCACTAGCATGTGGAGGCTGATGGGGGCTGGATCAGCCATGACGATCCCTCCACGTAGCTGTTAGTTGGTACTGGCTGTGAGCTGGGGGTTCATCGGGAGCTCTTTTCTGGGATGCTTCAGTTCTCTTGTGTGCAGCCTGCCCTGTGGCTAGCTTGGGCTTCCTCACCACATGGCGGCTGGGTTCCATGAGCACAAACCCCAACTCACAAGTGTTTATAAGGCCTGCTTGTGTCATGCTTGTCAAAGGCCCCTTGGCCAGGGCACGTCGCATACCCAAGTCTAGCGTCTATGTGAAAAGGGACTACACAAGGCCATGAATGCTGGGAAATAGTTCACCGGGGCCAACAATGAACAATATACCACACTTTATAAATTATGTATGGTACATGTAATAAATCCTATGATGTATTTCTGTATCTATCTACATTGTTATAATATAAAATGGAAGTGAGTTCTCAAGAGAAACCATGACCAAAGGCATACATGTAGGAAAATAATTTGTAAATGGTTCATTTTAAAAAGCGCAGCTTTGGAGGTCAGTGGGGCAAAGTGCACTTCAAGGCCTTCTCCATCTTTTAGATGAAGTGATTTAAGTAAAATATTTGTGCCTGTTTCCTCATTTGAGAAATGGAGATAATAAAAGCTGCCTTGCAAAACTATTAGGAAGATTTGAAATAGAGAGAGAATGTATATAAAATAAATGGTGTCGCAATGTAACAAAGCAGACATAATGACAACTTTTTTCCCTTTCTAATCTTTACGCTTATATGTGAATATACAATTCTACATCATTTTAATCAAAGTGCACATAAAATTGTACTTCAATATTTATTTTAAATCAGACCATGCTTTTACGTAGGTTTGGTCCTTAGCCTTTTTAATTGCTGTGAAATATTCCATTATGTTAATGCACTATAATTTATGCAACCCTTCTCCTTTTTCGTGCATTTAGCTTACTTCTTTTCACTTTTGTAAATTACACTGATGCCTATATTTAAATTGCTCCTCGTTAAAAGTCATTCTCTTATTGTATTTCTTACAACTGATATTCTAAGGTTAAAGTATGTGAAAATATTTATGACTTGGTCGGCGTTCCTACATAGTCCTGCAAAGTATACGTGTCTGTTCCATCACCATGTCACCAACACTGCGTTTTTATAATTTCCTTTGTTGTGTTTTGATTTTTCTTGGGTAGGATGAAATATGTGCTCTGCATTCTGTTAAAGTCTCAAGTTGTCTGTATTATATGAGAGCTTCCTATATGTATGCAGTGTGATAAATATTTTTTCAGAGATTTTTAAAGATGTGTAAAGTAGCTATTATTATTCCCATTTTTAATGATAAACTGATACGCAGAAACTTTGAGTGCTGAAGGACTCTGGTCGAGTCTGGAGTAGCTTTAAAATAAAGATACTGATTTTTCTTTTTTTAACAGAGAAGCCCACATGTTCCTCTTTATAAGTTTTCACCGTGAGAAGTGGAAACTTCGTTCAGTCAGAAAAGAATTACTTACCCAAGGCAATCGTGTAAGGCATTGGAGTAGGTGCTGGGCAAACCCAGCACCCATAGTGGGAACAACACACATTTGTTCACATTCTTTGTGACGACATTTTGATTTCTCATAATATCTCTGAGGCTTATGTAGGAATCTAAAATATTAACTGACCTTGTGCTATGTGCAAACTGCTGTTCCATATGTCAGGGGTTTTCAAAGAGGAGAAGAGGCTCTTCCTAAAGCAGGATGCAGGAAGGGAAGAGGAAATGTGAAGGGTGCCTGACAACAGTGTCAGGCGGGACGTTCCCGAAGCCCTCCGTGCGTGGACAACGCTAATTCCACGTAAATTCACATACGGTAAGAAGGATCAAAATGCTCATGGGCATGAGGTTCGTCTCCTGCTGAAGAGACTAAAGTCTGTTTCCCTGAGCTGGTCCCATTTGCATGCCCCGTCCCTAGAGCCTTGCTGAGAGTGCCAAGCTGGGGAGGTACGAGCGCCCATGGTCTGCTTTGTAAGAAACTCCCTCACCTGGGTGCTAATGCAGCCAGGTGACACCTGTCACCCGCCCAGGACCCCCAGCTCTGGGACAATTCTGTTAAGTGCTGTTGTCCACGCCTCCCTCCAAGGAGCTTAATTACTGTAGAAGAACTAATTGGAGAAGAAGATAACGCAAGACACAATTAAGTGCTAACTGGGAGGGCGGGACCCTCAACAGCTTTCCCCAAAATCTTCTGGGTACTTAGTCAGCTAGAGCTTCCTTGGCCAAACAGATTCTGATCCAGTAGATCTGGGGAGGGAGCAGAACCCCAGTAGTCCCAGGTGACCCGTATCTTCACTATGCGTCTATGCACCTCCCCTAACTCATTGTTTCTCAGTGTGACCAGACCAGCCATAATCACCCAGGGCCCTTGGCAAAGCATGCACAGATGCTGGCTCCCCACCCCAGAATGCCTGCGTCTGCAGCTCTGCCATTGCACCATGACAGTCCCCCTGGTCATGTTCATGAACCCAAACTCTGGGAACCACTGCTCTGAACGAATCTTCCAGGAAAGTGAGGACATCAAAGCAGAGTAGAGTAGACACAGCTTTAAGGGTTCCAGCTCCTTCTCCCTGGGGCAACGTAAGGCCTCTCTGAGCCTCAGTTTCCCCATCTGTAAAAGGGAGGAAATGACGCCAACCCCTCAGACTTGCTGGCTGTCGATGGAAATGATGGCTGTTTGAGCGCTGATACTGTGCCAGGTACTCAGGTACTGGAGGGCATGAGCACATAGGTAAGGGCTTCCTGGAAGAGGGGTCTGAGACGGCCAAGAAGGGGTGTGATATTTTAATAAGAAAAAGGGAGTACTTAGGGAATTCCAGGGATGGGGTTCAGGGAGCTGCAGCAGAAGCAAAGATCCAGGATTAGAACGAGCCTGGGACATGCCAGCCACAAGAAAAGGAGGACGAAACCAAGGACTAGAAATCAGTTACACTGGGTCTTGCCAAGGCGTGTGCCGCACATGGAGATACACTGTGGGTGCCGTAGGGGGAAGTTCTCCTACATGCAGGTGGTACCTCCAGGCAGCCAAGCTGAGAACACAAAAGCCATTTGCCTGGTGGCACACAGGCAACCTTTACCTTCCTGGTTTCAGTTCAGGTTGGTCACATTAGTTCACCTGTCGTGAGCTGTGCTTTATTCTGCAGGCTCGAATGACAGCCCCAGGATGCATGCCACTGTCCAATCTGCATGTCCCCATCCCTAAGAGCTGGTCACCTTTCAGCAACTCAACACCCCACCCACCTGACTTGTAACTTTTTTGCCCCGTGGGCCTCATATCAGACGCGGGCCTGTCACTTTTACTTGGTACCTATCTGCGGACCAATTAAAATTTCCTCATTTAGCATCTTCTTCATTCGTCTGGGATCTTCAGATGGGAACAGAAATATGGATGGTGGTTATTTTGTCCCTTTCCCGGTGGAGGTAGAGGTAGAAAGAAATTGCATGGAGGGAGTAACTCCAAGACACAGTAGACACTGAATCCCAGAAATCCTGCTGAAATCCAAGTCTCCAGTTCTGAGTGGCCCAAGCCAGGTGCAGGGTGTAGCCATTTAAGGGCCACTGGTCTCTGAGCTCCATGACAACAGGGATTTCCATGGGTCTTAATAACTGCTGTGCCCCCCGCATGCAAAATGATTTCAGGCACAGCGTAGACTCTTGATAGATTTGATTTATTCTTGATCACTTTCAACTCACGTGACCTGGTACTCAGTGCCCACCAGCATACTGCTGTCCCCAAAGTCCCTGTCAGCTGCATTTCCTATCAGTCCCAGGGGCTAGAATCAATGTTTCTCTCCCACCCCTGCCCCTGGTGTGACTTGGGGGCTTTGTGCACAATGACACGACCAGGATGTCCCCACCGTCTTGTACCTCATCTCCGCGTGCAGCCAGCTCACACTGCCAGAAACGAGGTCTGCGTGCCTTAGGTATGGCATTGGCCTGAGAGAGTGTGCAAGGGGCACAGGCTTCCCTGCATGTCATCCCTGATGTTCCTGGGCGTTGGGGGAGCCCTACACAGAAGGGATGGAGGTAGACTGAGAATGTCCTTTCAGGTTATTAATAGCTAAGCTAATGCTCAATGACCCTGATTCTTATTTTTTTATTTTATTTTATTTTTATTGGGCTTTTGCATATCTGACTTTAAAAAAAAAATGCATTCAGGTTTGGCATTGAACTTAATCTTGGTGTAAAAACTCAGGAATATCTGCAGTTTAAGAGAGAGGGAGAGAAATGTGACGACGTCTATAGAGTCTGCGGCTATTTGTCACTTCCCCAGCATAGAAAGGAAGCGAATGATCTGCCAGACACTCTGGGGAGCACATCCTGCCTCTGCTTCCCCAGGTGTGGAGCGAGGGTGCAGCCATGTTCATGCCTCTCAGGCACAGTGGCCCTGGCCTGTCCTAGTGTCAGGACAGGGTGGCTAGGGGTGGACTTGGCATAGAAACAGGGGCACATGTGTCCCTTCCCCAACACAGGAGCCCTAGCTGAACGGGAGATCCCTGGGCTCCACCCAACACAGCCCAGCACCTGCAGCTCCCGTCCCATCCCACACCACGGTCTGTACCCTCGCCCCAGACCCAGCAGGGTTGGCACTTTGCACTCACCAGAGGGCTTCTGGAGAAAACCAAAAGCACATACTGAACATTGTTTTACCCATGAACAACCTAGGACAGAGAGGCAAAGAGATTTCTCCAAGGGCCCATGGCCAGGCCCCCCATAAGATAGCCTGAGCCAACAGCATGCCACTGTCTCTTTCCACAGAACACAGGATTAAAAGCCCCTATTAAAGTGTCACTAGGGGAAATGGGATACAGTGATATTGCAAATTTGGCATGTGCTTCATATTTTGCAAGTTGCATGTGAACTTTTCTAGCTGGCAGTGCCCGAGAGAGCCATGCTGGAAGACACCCACATATCCTCCCAGCAAGGAGAATGTGGAAGTTCCCAAGGACAGGAGCGGGGCCTCCCTAAAGGGAAGGCCATTTCCTGGACTGCATTTCCTGTTAATACTGGAGCTGAGTCTGATGAGTTCTCCTGCAGCCCTGATAATCCTGCAGCACTGAGGGACTGCCTTACAAAGGGGGTCACAGAGGCAAGCCGTGGAAGAGGAGAGGCTGTGGACTGGGTAGGAAGGGGCCCCGTGTCTGCAGGAGAAGCAGGTTTCCTGGTGGTAAAAGCTGGGGGTGGGGCGAAAAAGACAGAGGAGAAGAAGAAGGAAGACGGGGAAGAGGAGGAAGAGGAGGAGGTGAGGGGGGGAAGGAGACAGAACAAGGGAGTTGAAAGGAGGAAAGGATGGGGAGGAAGGGGAGCGGAGGAGATTGGAAGGGAGAGAGAAGCTTTCAGGCCACATACTTACTTCTGAGCTCAAATCCCCTTCAAAAGTTACTTTCTGACAAATATGAGGAGCAACCGAGAAAAGACGAAATTTCCTTTTCTAGGGTCGTTGCTCTATGTCATATTCATTTCCTGAACTCCCAGTGCCTCCCAGTGCTGTGCTGGGCTTTAGCGGTGCGGTGCAGCTGGAGGCTGTCACTGTTCCAGGCTACTGAGGAAAGTCACTATTGTGGCAGTAAGTGAAGCGCCTTCTCAGCATGCGCTGTAACCTCTTTCTGTCATGCCAAGGCCAGAAACCTAAAATCTGTCTCAGACTCCCTTGCAGCTGGAGCTCTGGATGTGACTTTTTTCTATGACTTTCACCACAGGCATGGGGACGGAATTAAGTCATGCTGGAGAGAGCCAGGCTACAAGGCAGCAGGCACTTTGCTGGTGTGGATCAGGACAGAGGTAGCTTGCAAAGCTCTCATCAGCCATGTGACATCCTGATTCCACGGGCAGCTTCCCACATCTGCAGCTTCCCACGTCTACAGCTTCCTGACTGCGGCAGAGGCAACAGCAGACTTAGCACCTCAATGCTGAGGTGATGCTTTGGGAATCACCCCTGGAAGCCAAGCCTATCATCTGTTTCTTCAGACCTCTTAATGATTTGAGGGTCACTGAATTACCTGGACTGAAAACGCATATGAGAAACTGCAATGCAGGACGTAACAGACACAGTCAGTGTCCTGCAGGTACAACCCAATCGACATGCCGGTAAATGTCTAATCAATTACCTGATTTTGGAGGGAAAAAATCCCTGGTAGCATTTACTAATTTCCATGCTGCAAATATTCCCTGAGTGGCTGTGTACATGTACATTATTGAGTTGTATTTTCACCATGTAAAAATATGATAGACATAAATAACCTCAAAAGTATAGAGAATAGCTAAGGGAGTAAATAACTAGATGAGATGTATTTGTTACTTTTGTCTCCCAAATACTTCATTTAATCATAAGTTTGCAAAATGTAATTTGTAATAATGGCTGTGTTTCACAACCAGCTAGCAAAAATTCTCAAAACATTGACAATGGGCTTCTGGGTGCTTGCGTGAGCTGACGTCTATCCATCACTGATTCCAGCCCAGCTACAGGTCCCCGGCAGGTAGGTCCTGATATTCCAATGGCTGCCCGTGTCTCTCTGCATCAAGGTGGTCCCTGGCAAAGGCAGCATGGTTGGCCTACACTAGACGTGCATCAAAGCACCAGAGTTAATGCCCAGAAGAGACTCTCCACCAACCAGGGACAAGAGGCGGTGAATAAATAAATACCCAGCTCCCTGCCACAACCATACAAATTTGAGATGTGCCTCAGTTTCTCAGAGAGCCCCACGGGGATTGTGCCCCAGGTGCCCACAACAGTAACCACATTCATTTCTGCACCCTTAACGGGTTTTTTTCCTTCCCTGTCTCACTTCCCTGCCCACTCACCATTCCCCCCAAAACTACTGGCACCCTAATTCTTGTCCCAGAGTCTGCTTTGGAGGAAATCCAAACTAAGGCAAGGCAGAATTTATGCTACAACATCAGTAAATCCCCTAGTACAGGGTGGGCACAAAACAGAGTAGAATCAAATATGTTTTATGTTTTTCTATGAATAAATATTTATGCAGCAGAACAATTGCTGAAGGGCCTCTTATGTGTGTCGGCAGCGGTGTTGGGTACTCTGTATACAGCATCTGACCTCAGGCTCCTGACAGGCTGTGGGCGTGAGGAAGAACGCACCTGGGTCACCCACTAATAAGGATCACATCAAGAGACCTTAGGGATCTCCTGGTCCAGTGTCCTGATTTTTCAATTAAGGAAACTGAGGCATGAGGAGAGGAAGAGATTCACCCAGGGTCACTTTGAAAATCAGCAGTGGAACTAGAAACTGGTATCTCAATTGCCAGTGGAGGTCCCTGTCTGCCGTGGTCAGTGTGGCCTCCTGGCCCAGAAACATTCTCCTCGGAAGGACGTGAAGAAACTGTCCATTGCTCTCCAGAGACCCAGGTCCCCCTTCGCCAGTGCCATGGAACTGTCTCAGCTGAGGCGCTTTGTTAAGGGACAGTTCCCTGGGAAGTGTTGTTAGAAATCCGAAAGCTGGAGCCACAACTCCTCGTAAGACTGGATGCAGCGGGAGAGCCCGGACCACGAGAATTCATCTCTGAATCAGCACCTCACACAGTGGCCCGAGTGTGGCCTCTAAAGGAGTGGGACTCCGTCAATATGCAGCTGGTACCCTCTGAGCCTTGGGCTCACTGACTCCAGGGCTTTCGTGCTGAAACCAAGTCGAGGCATCACGCCTGACTTTCCTGACCATCACAAAGTCTGTGACAAGGCAGAGAAGGAGCACTCAGGTTATGTCACACCTGGGGGAAATGTGCCAGTCACTGTGTCATCCGGTTTCCCAGATTCCTACTAAACTCCCACGAAGTGGGGTCTTATTCTCATTTGCAGATGACACAGTAGAGGTTCAGTTGGGTGAAATGATATGCCCAAGGTCACACAGAGGCCAGTAGAACTGGGCTTTGAACCCAGTTCTGATTGTGGAATCTGAATTGGAAGGATTCTCACAGCCCCATGGAGACCCTCACTAAACAGCACTGTATGCCACAGTGTAGCAAAGAGATAGTTGTCAAGTTCATGGTGTGCACAAGAACTGCAACTGATACAGCAGGGCTGGAGCATAAGGTATACTGCAGGCCAGGAGGGCAAGGGTGGCTGAATGAGAGGGGGGGGTCAGGCTGTGACGAGCCTTGAAGGCCATGCAATGGGTTTTGTGTTGGTTCTGTGAGCAGCAGGGAGTCATGTGCTGACATAGGATGAGTCCCTCACTGAGCTGAGGCGAACTCAGAGCCTACACCTGTCACTGATGAGAGGAGGGTATCCGGGGCAGGCAGAGCAGAGAGAATTATTCTGAGAACCCAGAGTCTTAGAGGTCAAAGCCAAAAGCCAGAGGTTACAACCAGAGACTCAAATCAAGGGTCCGAGGGCTAGATGCCAGACCACAGACACTAGACAAGACTAGAGAACAGAAACTGGGTGGGCAGGGACACTGCGGAAATGGGAGCTGAGATGAAAGCTCGGGACGTCAGCTGTCAATGAGGCAAGGGTGTCACCAGCCCCTTTTTGTTGGCTGTTGGTGACCGGTTATGAAGCCAGCCAGGTTAAGTGGTCAAGAGTCCCAGAATAGACTGGATGAGAAAAAGCCAAGAGTGGCTTTTTTTTTGCTGTTTATGGACTTTTTTGGGTGGATGTGAATGGTCAAAGGTTCTACAGATGCAGGAATAGTGTAGAAAAGTAGGGATGAAGTACAGGGTGTCAAAGCTGTCCAAGCAGGACTCAGAATGGGAAACCAATGTGGACTGAGCCCAAGAGATCACAGCTCTGTGTGGATATGCACACGGGGCCGACCCTCCTGTAACCTCTCCACAGCAAGATACTCAAGGCCACAAGACAGAAGCTTGAGTGGGCATTGGTGTCATCTAGAACCATGACCATATATCCTTGGACAAGAACACTTCTCCTTGGGTGACATTTCTCTTTTTTTTTCCCTGGCAAATGTAGCTCTTCCTGATCTGGCACCTACCCCATGATTCTTCCCAGCACCAGGCAACCTTCAGAATGCTGCATCCTCCCATGTGCTCCCTAGAAAATGGGCCGCCTATGCCTCCTCCCTGGGCTTTGAAGGATACAGAGGATTTGAACAGGAAGTGATGGCGGTGGTGATGGAGCCATTTAAGGCTGGGGAAAGAACAGGAGCAAAGCAAGGTAATGGGAAAGCACCAGATGGTTTTGGGGACAAGAAAACTGGTGGTATGTCAATGTGGGACGATGACAGAAGAAAGGAGGTGAGTTTAGAAAGGCAGATATGGGTAGACAGATTGTCAATGGCTTTGATTGTGTCAAAGAGTCAAATTGTCTGCTTAACAAGGAGTCTATGGAAAGGATTGGGGCAGGTCCAGATTTGCACTGAAAAAACATTTCTGTGGCTGTTTGGTGAGAAGTCCTTGGGGTTGGGCAGAGATGGACCAGAAGTAACCCCAAGAGCTCTATGGAGGCCAGCGAGGCAGCTGCTGCAATAACCTAGTTAAGAAATAAAGGGTTCATGGCAGCAAGAACGCCCTAGAAGAAAATTCAGATGTCCTTTCTTTTTTGTAGTCTATATATGCTGGGCCCACATGTTAAACCCTGGCAGTTATTTCACAGAAATCAAGCAGAGCGACATCACAGAAAATTCTCTGCCAGATAAAGATTTCAGGTGAAAAAGGAATTTAACCCTCTTTTCTTTGACCTACGGTTGCCTGTTGAAAGATGCCCGTCCAGCCCAAACTCAATTTTGTCTTTTTAATTCAAGTGCAAATGGATTGAAGGCTCAGTTAACAACATAAAATTGGTTAATCAACTTTCATCCCATATTTATATGGCAACAGGGAGATTTTACAGTTTTCTGTAGCTCAGCCCGGTGTTCTGTGAAAGCCAGCCAGCATTTTATGTCCCCTTAAAATTGCAAACCAGAGGCCCCTCTGCTGTCAGTGACCCGCCACCCCTCCCGCTAACCAGCTCTCTCCTCTGTCTGGACGGGGCAACGGGATCAGTTTTCATTCTGAGCACATAAGGCCCTGCAGGAATAGGCTTTATGTTTTACTCGAGAAATGAAAAGCACTTTCTGCTCCCATCATCACATCACCGCAGAGGGACGCCAGTGAAGTCATGGCACGAGTAAAATTACTGAAAATATTTTAAACTTAATTTTCTGTGTCAGGCCGACCCACATCATGCTCATTGTGGGCCTGGTTAAATATCCCTCTTGGCTTCCTAGCGCTCACAGGAGGTCCAACGCAGATAGCCTGGCACACAAAGCCCTCTGGAATCCGGCCCCTTCATCTACCTTCTCAACAAGTGATTTGTTGGAACCTGGGAGGTGCATGTCACAGGGCCAGGTACTGGGTATACAGCTGTGAGCAAGACAAGCACCTTCCCTCCCTTCATGGAGTTTGCATTGCATTCTAATGAGGACAGACAAACACACATGGATCCCAAGGAAAGAAGTAATTACAGACCGTATGCAGGCTATGGAAAAAAGAAAGCAGAGTGTAGGTGGGAAGAGGGTGGGAGAGGGAAAGGGGAGACACTCATTTTGGAAAATGGTAAGTTTGCCAGGCAGTGGGAACAGCATGTGCAAAGACTCAGAGGAGAGATTGAGCACGGAAGGTTTAGGAACAAAGAAGAGGACAGTGCAGTGGGAGCTCAGGGAGAGAGAAGGTGGTGGAGAGGGCGTGAGGCCAGCTCCCATAGCTTTGTTATGGATCAGGCAGCTCTGGACTTTATCCCGAGGGTGAAGGTCTGTGATGGGCGGAGATTTGGGTTTCAAAAAGATTCCTCTGGCTGCGACGTGGAAGACAGATTAGAGAAGGGCACAGGCGGAAGTAGGGAAGCCCATGCTGAGGTTTCTGCTCAGGTTAAGGCGAGAGATGGTAACTGGACGTAGAGGTCATCGAGGAGGGTGAATGAGCTGGTAAGAACTCAGCCTCTTGGGTTTGTCCCCCTAGTAACTTTGCCCTCCAGCCTCCTCAGCTTCACTGTGGCCTCTGAATGCCTCATGCCCTTTCTTGATTCAAGCCATTTCTGTCTTCTTCCTTTAGTGAGCTCCTAGTTATCCATCAAAACCCAACCCAAACTTCCCCTTTTCATGCCCTCATCCCTAGAAGGGTTTGCTCTCCCTCTGCTGTGTGTTCCTACCACCTTCCAGCATCACTGACCTTCATATATGTGTTTGTCATATATGTTGGGACAGTTTAATTATTTAAAAATAGTTTTCATGCACATCCTCCTTACTAAATTGTAATGCAAGGATAAAGACTTCTAAATGTCTGAGTTCCTAGCACGGTCACATTTAAGGAAGTGTCCCTAATTAGTGGTGAATGAATGAACTGTAGCCAATGAAATGAAGCAAATGAACTGGCTTCGAAAGGATCTGGAATTATCATATTGCGAAATGGCCACCTGTGTGTGACTTTTTCTTCCTGCCCAGACTGCCCTGATATTTGGGAAATAAATGCTCAAACACTTAAAAGGGGAAAGAAAAAAAAAAGTCTTCTAACTCTAGTATCCTTTCTTGTAGCTTAAGAGTCGTTTATGGAAATTATGACCGACACTAACATAATAATTAAAACCAAATTGAATACCTATTCACTAATGCTCAGGCTTGGTAAGAGCAAAGAAAGATCTAGCACAGATCAGAGCTGCCCTAATTATGTGCTCCTTGTAATCAACATTACTTTTCCCGGCTACATTTCAGAGTTAATTTGGTTTTCCCACACAAATCGAATTCCGGACCAGAGATGCAAGGTTTATTGTATTACTGCACTTTTTTTTTAGGTTCTAATTTTTAAAAAATCACAATCCCATAAGTACAATTAGTTTTAAAAAATGAAATTCTCCCCACGTGGGTTTAAGATTAATGATATTTGTTTATTATTGGGTGATGTGCCTTCAATAAGTGGCATGAATAAGAATTGGCTCCCAATCTTAATATATTTATTTTCATAAGCCAAATAGCTATAAAAAACATCAAATGTAATTCTCCAGAATGGTTAACAGGTTATTAACTTCTTACACCATTCCCTAATGGGTTTTAAATCTAAAAAAAAAAAAACACACACACACACACAGTGAGTTCTAAAGCAAAAGAGACATGGTAAAAATCCCTGTGTGCCTTGGAAAATCAGCCGGTGCTGGGATCCCTGGCACAGAGCAGGGCCGGACCCGGGTTATTTTCCAAACTCCTCCAGAACTCCAGTCAGAATGACTTCCTCCACAAACCCCTGCCCATTTTGACTATACTTCCCCACTCCCTTTCCATGATGACAAACTCGGGTCCCATTACATCTTAGGTCATTATGAGTGTGAACCAGAAGCAGGAAGAGCAGCGAGTCAGGGGGCGGTGCCTCCAGCGCCAGTCCCGTGTCCATGAGCAAAGCCTATGCACAGCCGAAGACTCAACATCCCTGAGGACAACCAAGATTGGAGCTACAGGGGTCCTGTACCTGTGAGTGACATCATTCTGCATGCAGAATGGGCCACTAGGACATTGTCCATGAAGGTGAGAAGGGACAAGTGACGAGAGAGAGAGAAAGCACTAAGGTGGCTGGTGGAAAGTGGGCAGGGTGGCTTTGAAAGCACCAGCTGTTTTTAGTCAGATGGGAGAGATTTTGGAGCAAAGCATCTGCTCTCTGCAAACCCGTCTGTCTGTTTCTGTGTATCCTGTGCGTTTTTCTTGCCCTCTTTATCTCTCTCTCTCTCTCTCTCTGAAGCATTATGGGGAGAAAATTCTGTCTCTGTTCAACATGAGGGAAATGGGTTCAGTCTCTTGCTGGACCAGGAGGGAGGAAAGGACAAAACCTTCCTGGCTTCATCTCACTGCATTTGCTGCAAATGCCCTTTGCTCCAGCTTCTTAGTGCAAAGGACACAGTCCCCAACGTCACAATGGCTGGTCCCCTTGCTCCCTCATTCCCTAGGACTGAACACTCTTCTCCTAGACCTGCTCATCCCTCAAGTCCAAGCTCAGCATCCTCCTCCAGGTAGGGTCTGGCATCAAGTAGGTGTGAAGTCCAGAAGCAGAACTGAGGCATGGAGAGGACCAGGCCAGAGATGAAACCCTGAGATGGGGCGACTAGGGCAGGGAGAGTGGAAATAGTATGACAGTCAGCTATAACTATTTAGCTGATCACTTTCTATTTTGAGTTACCGTTGACCACCCTTGGGTCAGCCCTTCGGGAGGATTTGTCAGGGTCTTTGGCTCCCGGAGACCAGCATTTTCACATCATCCAGGGAGCTTGATAAGTATGCACATGTCGGGGTACCATGTTAGAACCAATGAATACATGTATAGAGGGTGAGGTTGAAGAAAATGCAGCTTCACGAGCTCCCAGGTAATTCTGAGATACACTAGGGGGTAAGACCCTCTTCTATAAGTTGTGCAGAACTGAGAATTTACCCCTTGGTTTAAAAACATGCCAATGTCTTTCTAGATGCTGGCCTTACACCTCACTGGACTTCTTCTGTCTCCTAATCTATTAAATGCAGACAATTCATTTCCTTACAGGGCTATTGCCTGTATGCATTTAAGTGATTCAGCAGATGTAAACCGTGCCTGGCACAAAACACATCCAACTCATATGAGCCACCCTTGAAAAGAAAGGAGCTAGCCTTTGACCTAAATCTCTAGGCAGGATCTGGCAGAGATTCAAAATCCAATTTAACAAACATTCCACAGTGACAAAACAAGGGAAGGAAAAGAAAGAAAAGGCCCACACTTGGTAGCAATGATCAATCATTTCTAAATAGCGACAATGGTCTGAAGGTAAGGGCCACCATGACTCCCAGGTATAATTTTATTTTTCCTGTTCCACATTTAAATAATTGTTTAAAATGTTCTACCTGTTTCCCTGAAAATAAGACCTACCTGGACCATCAGCTCTAATGCATCTTTTGGAGCAAACATTAATATAAGACCCGGTATTATATTATATTATATTATATTATATTATATTATATTATATTATACGCAAAAGATGCATTGGACTGGGTATAATATAATATAATATAATATAATATAATATAATATAATATAATACCGGATCTTATATTAATGTTTTCTCCCAAAGACGCATTAGAGCTGATGGTCTGGCTAGGTTTTATTTTCAGGGAAACACAGTAGGTTTGAAGTCCCTACACAACAAGGCCATTATCTGTTGTGCAAACTAAAGGAGGACCAATAAGCTCTTGGCATCATGCTGAATTCACAGGGACAGCAGAAGCTAACATCCTCTCTCTCCCCAACGGGATACTACAAAGGACTCTGCAATTAGCTCAGGCTCCATATTTTCAGCCCGAGAGACAGGTGGGGCAGTCAAAACCCCAACTGTATCCCAAACCTCAGCCCCATTATTCAGAACTGGCAGCTGCGACCTAGTGCAAAGCTCAGAAGGACCACACAATCGTAGGGACTAAGGTATTGCATCACAGGTGTTATACAATGAAACGCTTTGGAAGGGAAATGTACTGAGATCCTTGCATTTTGGGGGAAAGAAAAGAAATACAGTTTACCCTTAATCTTCGTTGATGAAGCACATATGCTAAACATTTAAGGGTAATGTATCCACCAAAGGAATAAAATAGAATTTATAACTTCAAACCCTGAGGAGGAAAAAATAAACAAATGGAATTCGAGCAATTCAATACAAAGTAGGAAAAAAGAAAAAACCCAAACCCCCAAAAAGCATATATATAAATATGTGATACATATATATACATAGATATATATACATATATACACATAGATATCACACACACTCACACACACACACACACAAAGTCTGACAAATACATTCATCCTAGAAAAAACGCTACATACCTCACCTTTGAAGTATTCCCCTTGGGAAGCTATGCACTGATGCCAGCGCCTAGTCCACCCTTCAAAGCAATTTTGGAACTCTTTTTTTGGAATGGCCATCAGAGCTGTCATTGTATTACCCTTGATGTCCTGAATATCATCAAAATGTCTTCCTTTCAATATTTCCTTTATCTGGGGGTCAGATCAGGTGAGTAGGGAGGGTGTTCCAATACAGTTATTTGTTTTCTGGCTAAAAACTCCCTCACAGACAGGGCTGTGTGAGCTGGTGCATTGTCGTGATACAAGAGCGAAAAGAGTGAAAAGTTCAGGTCGTCTAACTTTCTCACGCAGCCTTTTCAGCACTTCCAAATAGCAAACTTGGTTAACTGTTTGTCCAGTTGGTACAAATTCCTAATGAATAATCCCTCTGATATCAAAAAAGGTTAGCAACATCGTTGCAACAAGTTTGCAAACTTAATTGTCAGACTTCGTATGTCAGTGTTCATGACCATAGTTACTCTTTTTAAAAGGCTGATGTTCTCAGATTGAGTTGGAAAAATCCGATTACATGCTGTTTATAAGAGTCACACAGGAAGTCTGGAAGTAAAGGGATAGGAAAATTCATGGCAATAAAATACAGTCAATTGTCATTACTCCCTGTAGTTATGTTTTATAACTGTTTATGTTTTATAAAGTCAACATGAACACTGAATGCTGAACCATTGCTCCAAGGGGAAATGCAAAGTTAAGTTCCTACAAGCTTCTGGTCACAACATTTTCATCAACTGATCAATACATAACCATGGACGGTGTCTGTTTAATGACACCCTATGTAGCATGTACTGCTGATTCATTAATGCTCCACTCATGACCAACAGCACTATAATTTTGCACCTGAAGGACGTTTAGCTAACACACATATTTTCTCCATATGGTACACCATAGCCTTCTTGCTCTTATAAACACCAGACAGTACTTCAGTGTTATTCTTGGGGTCATTTAAAAATAGCAAAATCACCAAAAAAAAAAGTACAGAAATGCTGCACTACAGAGGCCACGGAAAGGATACTTGTTTACGAGAGCTGCAACAAGAAGGCAGCGTGCTGCCTTGTTCACCTGAGCTGGCATCATGCCCATCAGATGACTCAAATGTTTTGCCTCTCTGCACATGTCTGTGAATGACCTTGAAAGTGCATGAGTATTGACTTGGGGGATTACAGATCAATTTCAGAGAGCAGGCGTATTCACAAATACAGAATCCATGAATGATGAGGATAACCGTATTTGTAAAAAGAAAAGTGGTGTAGCCATATTAATACGCCAGTGGGAGATGATGATAGCCAGTAGGTGAAGCTGGGACAACAATACAATTAAAGAAGAGTAAGAGTAGATACCAACTTCATGACACACACAAAGTTAAATCCAGATGGTTTCCAATCAAAAACCCAATGTGTGTGTCTCTGTGTGTGTGTGTGTGTGTGTGTGTATCTTGATAAGTTAATTATAAACTGGAAATATGAAGATACAGGAAGATGGATGATACCTTTGAAGAAGAATAAACAAGAACAAAGAACTTTCTCTGCTGAGTCTCCAGACTGATTATAAGCTTAGCTACTCAAGGCAATGAGATACTGATGAAAGAACAAACCCCGTAACAAAATGGAAGCCAGAAAAGGGCCCATGTGCATGCACAAACTTGATCTATGACTGGAGGAAGAGACAGTCTTTTCAATCAATGGAAATCCACAGGAAGAGAAATGAAATTGACCTCTATCTTACACCATATCCCGAACTAGAAACAATTCAAAAGTCCGACAACAGTAGAACGGGTAAACGCACGGGGGTATAATCATCCAATGACATAACACACCGTCATGAAAATGAACAAACCGTAGCTCTACCTCACATGGACTAAATTCACAGATTGAATGTTGAGGTAAAGAAGCCAGTCGTGAAAGATTCCAGGCTGTACTATTCCATTTATATGCAGTTTTTAAAATACAAGCAAAACTTAAAAATAAAGTTTAGCAACGCTTACTGTGATAGTAAAACTGTAAGGAAAAGCAACGATATGATTGCCGTCACAGTTAGGTCAGTGATTAACACAGGCGAGGTGAAGGTGTGTTCATTCACAGGGGCCATGTCTCTGGCACTATTATTTTATTTTTTACTTATGTCATGGTTACATTGTGTTTGCTTTATAACAATTAAGCTGCACAGTTGAATTTCATGACCTTTTCACAGTTAAAAAAAAAGTTTTGATTTTTTTTTTTTAATCCACTTGAGTTAGGAATTTAAAGGTGGACAGAAAAGCATATATCCTTTGGAAGAAAATGTTGGAAAATATCTTTATGGCCCCTGGACAAGGAAGAGTCCTTACACAAAGTGTAAAATACATAACTGCACCAAAAGAAATATTTACAAATATCTGTAAGAGAGAAAAGTTGCTGAAAACAGCATTAAAAAGATAAACCAGAAATTAGGAGAAAATATTTTCAACACATGTAAGCAACAAAGGGTTAGTATGCAGACAATATAAAGAATTTCTACATATTAACATATGAAAACATAATAATATTCGCTATGTCAGAGACATAAATAAAAGCCTCAGTGAGATACTGTTACATGCTCATAAAATAGTCTTAAACTGCAATGTGTGATAATACCGATGTTGGAAAATGGGATCTGTTACATGGCTGATGGAGTGAAAACGAGGACAAACTCTTTGGAGAGCAATTTGGAAATATGTAGTGAAACTCAAAATGCACATTTCCAAAAAGACCCAGGTAATATGCCTCTGAAACATGACCAAAAGAAATTCTTACATATATGTGTAAAGAGATAAAGGGAAGAATGTTTTCTTAGCAAATCAAGTGTCTATCTAAAGGAGAGTGGAGAAATAAATCATAGTATTTTCAAACAATGGAATGTACCCCATAGCAGTTAAAATGAAAGAACCAGATTTCACAAAATCCATATGGATAAGGCTCAAAAACTTAATATTTAGAGATGGAAAAAGTTAAGTTGCAAAATATATGTATCATACAAAGGAAGAAGGAAGGAAAGGGTTGAAGGAAGGAAGGAAAGAAGGAAGGAAGGAAGGAAGGAAGGAAGGAAGGAAGGAAGGAAGGAAGGAAGGAATAAAAAAGAGGGAGGGAGGGAGACGCTTTGAAGCATGTACCATATACCTAGGTAATGAAAGCAAAAACACATATAAGATAAACACATCAACTTCAAAATAGTGTTCACCTCTAGGTAAGGAGAAAAGGAGGGAAATCTAATCCAGAAGGGTTACAAAGGTGACTTCAACAATGTAATGCTTTATTTCCTTTAAAGAAAATATGAATCAAATGTGGCAAAATAATTTCTTTGCTTAAATCTGTCTGGTTTATTTCATATGTGTCTGTTTCATCATTTTCTGTCAACTTCTATTTTAAATATTTCAGAGTTCCAACAACAATACAATAAAAAAGAAAGGATATACCATTCCCTGCAGAGTGGTGACAATGCCTAACACATGTTGCACACACCAGAGTTTCAATGTTTTATTTTTATAAAGTTTCCTGGCTCTATTGGGAAAGAGTCTGGGTTAAGACCAGAGGCTGCAGGCCCTCAAATGGGTCTGCACCTACACCCAGCCTGCACTTCCATCAGCTGTCCCAAAACTGCAGTGCCAGTGAGGTAGGCTCACGAGTGCCCGCTGCTAGTTAACTTCCCACCTTCCATCTCCCTTGGCTGGCCAGGTCGGTCCGTGGCTATGCTTCCTCCTCCAGGGTCCCACTTTGCACCACTCTCCAGAGTGACACATCTTTCACTGTATGGTAATTGCTGTTTATGTGTCTGTCTCCCCCACAGCCTGGGAGTCCCAGGGCAGCAGCAGAGTCTTGTTCATACACTGGCACAGAGGAGGTGACAACAAACACAGGCTGAATTGAAAAGCACACCATGCATATCAGCTACAGGGTACAGGGTAAGCGGGGAGGCAGGCCGGGGGGGAGTCAGGCCGGGGACGTCATTGTGCACTTCCTCCCCTGGGTGGTTTCTGGGAGGCCTGGGGTGGGGCTCTTGTAAGCAGGGGTCTCCATGAGTCCAGGGGGCTCTGTCCTCCGAAGTGGGAGCTGAGAGCAGAGTCTGCACTCCTGGCCTCTTCTCTCTGATTCCACAACTCACCAAATGGTGTGAATACCAACACTGACGCTGGTCACGTTTGTGAAGACTATGGTACAGAGACCTAAGGGGACCCTACCGACTTGACAAAAGTCATTGCATCAAAATGGGGAAATTACCCTTTTTTCCTATTTTTCCAAGCTTTCTGTGGTATGGTTTTATTGTCCTAATAAAAACATAAAGAATAGTAAAACCCTATTTCATCTAAGGATGACAAGGGTTTCAGTGTTTCCAAAGATTTAATGCCTCACCTTTCAAATTTCCCCCTTGAAATGGCCAATAAATATATAATTAAAATATATACATATATTAAGTAATACCTAAATAATACTGGCAAGAGTGCCAGGGATGAGCCCCAAATTAAGCGTTATTCCTGAAAGAAATCCTGCAGACAGGATTTTTAAAAAAAACAGATTTCAGGTTTCCTTGCTCAGGGTGGAGGCCAGGAAGCTGCCTGTCTATCCCAGGTGATTCTGATACAGACCACACTTTTGGAAAACACAGACAGAAGAACAAATTAGTCTGGGGCTCAGTCCCTACTTCGGAAAAGCGACTGTGATGACAGTGCATAGAAGCTGAAAATCAGAGAGAAAGGGATGATGACAAATGGAGGGGGACCAAGGTGGTGGCCCACACCATGGCTGGCAGGGGCGTGATCCCAGGCTGCCTTGACACAGGGAGCTATAAGCTAAGTGAAAATATTCCGTTGAAGATGGGGAGGTCTGTCTCTCTCGAATGGGAGGGACAGGGGAGGAGAGCAGTGTCCCAGGCCACCTCCACAAACCTGGGAAAGCCACCACCACCTCTATCCCAAGCTGTTACTGATCCCGACACCTGTACAGAAAGTAGGTCCCCAAGCAAGTCAAAATCTACCTCCAGAAATGTAGTTTCCCACTTTGCTTGAATCCAAGCATTTCAACAAGGACCCATTCAAACTCTGCAAGAACTCATTCTTCTCCCAACAATGGGCCAATAGACCCTCTCTCCCAAGAGTGAGAAATAAGAGAGAAATCACTGGAATACTGAGAATCCTCAGTAGATCAGGAGAAAAGGATCATCCAGAGATACAACCACAGTGAGATGGGCAATATCAAAAAAGAGAGAGAATGAACGATCCTCTCATGTGTATCTTCAACAAGTTGTTTAGCAATTATATGGCTCATATGGAAAAGTGTCAAAAACTATTGCTTTGAAGTAAAAACACATTATCGAAATAAAACATAAGTGATAGGCAGTGAGTAGCAGATTGTTTAATGCGGAAAAGTCAGTTGGTCAAATTTACCCACTTGAAATGCTCCTTGGACGTCTCTGCCCTGAGGTCTACACTGAACTTGGTCAACTGAACTAAACGCAGCTCTAAGCAAGCCACTCCCCTACTTGAAAATACACACTGGCTCTTAAATGCCACTGAGGTCCTAGCACCTGAGGGTGACCCTCAAGGCGTCCTCACACAGTTCAGCAAAGCTTCCTAAGACTCAGCAGGATTTGGCTCTTCCCGGCCCCCAAGCCATGTCTCCTCACTGCTGAGAACCGGCTCCCGCTGGTTCCTCTTCGTCACAGTCCTTCCCTCTCACCCCATCTAATAATTAGGACATTCACTGAGCACTTCCATGTGCCAGGTACTCACGAAGTACTGGCAGTATGTAAGGGACACTGAGCATGGCACCGACATACATGAAACAAAAACAAACACCACTACTAACACGTAGAGTACCTAACGTAACGACATTTGTCTAAGTACTGGCGAAACAGTGGGGAATGAAACAGATAAACTCTCTTCTAAGAGGGGAAGATGAATAGGTCACAGCTAATAAACATATATACAAACATATATATAAATATATATTAGGTTGGTGCGAAAGTAATTGCAGTTTAAAAGGTTAAAAATAATTGTAAAAACCGCAATGACTTTTGCACCAACCTATATATACACCAGGGGTGCCAAAAAAATGTATACACATGACTTGTATTCATCTTTTGTTACCAGTATATATCAAGTATTACAATTTTAATAGTTTTTCCTTTCTTAAAATGTGTATACATTTTTGGGGGCACCCTCCGTGTGTGTGTGTGTGTGTGTGTGTGTGTGTGTGTGTGTGTGTGTGTATACATATACACACACAGAACTAATTTGGAGACAGGGCCTTTAGAAGGTAATTCACGTTAAAGGAGGTCGTAAGGGTGGAGCCCCAACTGGATAGACCAGTGGCCTTCTAATAAGAAACAGAGCAATCTCTCTCCATGTGCATGTAGAGAAACGGCCACGTGACAGCACAGCAAGAAAGCAGCTGTCTGGAAGCCAAAGCAGCAGGAACCGCACCCTGCTGGACCTCAGTCTTGGACTTCCAACCTCGAGAACTGTGAGAAATACTTTTCTGCTGTTTAAGCCACCCAGTCTGTGGTATTCTGTGTCGTCAACCCCAACAGACTAACAACATGGACAGTATAAAATAGAAATCGGTCAGGAGATTTTAAGTGCCACAAAGAACTGTAAAGCAGGGAAGGGAGATAGAGTCCAGGCTGGGTAAGGGTGCTTAGGGAAGGTCGCTGCTGAGGCTGGAAGTGAGCAGAGACCTGAAGGTGGTGAGGGACCAAACCGTGTGTAGTTCTGGAGAAAACAATTCCAGCTATTATACCTACAAAGACCTTGAGGTGGGGTGTGCTTGGTGGATTTGGGGAACTCTGAAGAAGGCAGTGTGGCTGCAACAGGGAGGTTGGGAACTTGATACAGGATAAAGTCAGAATGGGGAGAAGACAGGGAGGGGGAGCAGATCTGGGGCTGACGGGCCATGGCAATACTTTGGGTTTTACTCTGAGAATAGTGAGAAGCCACACAAGGTCTGGGGACAGAAGAATGATATGACACATTATGAAAGGATGCTTCTGGCTTTGAGTCAATGGTGGGTGCAGGGTTGCATTTAGGAAGCTATTTCACAGTCCAGGTGAGTAAGGATGGTGGCTGGACCAGGGTGAGAACAGGTGATGAGAAATGGCCCCATTCTGGATGCATTTTGAATGTAGAGCCCATGAAGCTGGCTGTGGATTTCGTAGGGGGTATGAAAGAAAGATGAGTCACATGTGACTGCCAAGTTTTTATCCTCAGCAACGCAAATGGTGGAATTGTCAAAAACTGAGCTGAGGAAAAACAAGAGTTTGAGTGGGTGGAAAGGATGCAGAGTTTGGTTTTGGACATACTGGGATTCAGATGCTAATGAGATTTCCAAGAGGAGACGTCCAACAGGCAGCTGAATGTCTGAGTCTGGAGCTCAGGGGAGATTCTGAAATAAGGACGTCACTGGGAAAATGGCAGGGCATTGCTGAATGAGACCCCCAAAGGTGTGCCAGTAGACAGGGAAGGGGTCCTAGAAGTGAGCTCTGGGTGGTCCAGTGATTAAACCAAGGTCAGGGAAATGAGAGGAAACAGCAAGAAACTCACAAGGCACAAGCTGGGAACTGGGAGAAAACCAACAGTGTGGCATCCTGGAAGCCATGTGAAGGAGGTGAAAATGGTCACTTGTGTCAACGACGCTGCTAAGTCAAGTGAGATTTGGACAAAGGACTGACCTTTGAGTTTTACATCATGTAGGTTATTCGTGACAGTGACACTCGCAGTCACAGTGGGGTGATAGGGACAATAGCCTAACTGTAGCTGGTGCGAGAAATGGGAGCAGAGGACAGCCAGCCAACTAGACAAGTGGTGTGGAGAGTGTGTTCTAAAGGCAGGCAGTGAAACGGGCGGTACCTGAAAGGGGATGTGGTTTCAAGGGAAAGCCTTTTGCTTTGTTTTGTTTGTTTTAATTGGAGTTATTATAACCTGTGTGTGTGCTGCTAGGAATGACCAAGTAGAGAGAGACTGGTTCATTGTAGGAGAAACGACAATTATAGGAGAATATTTTAACCAAGTTTACAGTGGAGGAAGCGAAGGTGCAGAGAGATGGAGCGATTTCACTAAGGCCACCTCGCCAGTCAGCTGCAGATCAGGATTTGGAGCAGGTTTGCCTGGATCAAGTCTGCATTCATAATGACGTCTCCAGTTTGATTCAAATCCTCCCTCAAGTTCAACTTCACCTTTTCCCTCATGTAGCTTTCTTCAAATATCCAAGCTGGAGGTGATCTCTGCTTCCACCCCCACCTCAAGAAACAACCTAATCTTGATTTTTTTTTTAATTACAGCTATTCATGTTCTTTCTCCTACCATATTGTGAAGCATCTTAAAGGCATACAACATGCATAATAAACGTCTTTATCCTTCCTTTCCCCTAGCAGTGTCGAGTACATAATAAGACCCCAATTGATGTTTGCTCCAGGCAGACAGGTGGGAGGGAGATAGGAGGGCAGAGAAGGGGAGATGGCTTTTTCCCAAAGATTCCTCACAGGTTTGACACCTCATATATTACGGCCTGTTTTTTTCTGCCCCAGACTAAAGGACTGTATTTACTTTAAACTTTCCTCCTAGGAGCTGTTGCCTCTTTACTCACATTTCTGACTGTTTCCTGGATCTGCTCCAGACCCACTACTTGTTGTTAATAATAAATCAGACACTCAAATGCTCTGCAAAGGGGAAGGCCTTCCACGCGTGCACCTGTTAGGTCAACAACCACCTGGAGAGGAATTTACCATCTGCTAATTGAGGCTGGGAAGAAGCTGCAGACGGAGGAGCCCATGCATTTCAATTCACAAGTCCCTGAAGGTCTTGTGCGAGGCAGCAGAGATAATAAGAGAGGCAAGACACTGCTCCTGCCTTCACTGAGCACATGATGTCCTGGGGAAGTGACTGGTAACAGCAGAGCCTGCCATATGCTCAGATGGGGAAGCATTGGCCCCCATAGAGGTAGAGACAGGAGCAGAGCTTTACCCCTGGGGGTGGGGGAGAGGTGCTCAGGGATGCCCAGGGTGAAGATGAGCTTGTTCTCCAGGCCAGCTAGTCCTTCCTAGAGCATGAGCTCCTGGCTCCCCACCCAATAAGCCCAAGAGGGTGTGGCCTTCCTGCCACAGTTAACCATGGACACCAGCCCCCAGAGAGCATCAGGTTGACCAGGACGCCTGTTGGGCCCAGAACGAGACCATACCATGAAAATGTCAGCTCCACCTCTCTAGGAGAAGGAACATCCTGGCACAGCCCTGAGAAGTAACATCTTGTTTTTCAGTGATAGTAGGCACAGGGAGAGGAGAAAGTCACTCTTTGGAGTTTCTCAGTGTTCCTTGGCCAAATGGGGAAGGAAATGGTAGCAGGGGAGGAAATCCCTGAGAAGGACCCTGGATCGTTCTATTGATGCCACAAAGAGAAGGGAGTTAGAAGCAAAGCTGGGCGATGCCAGGACCACAAAGAAGACCATCTATTAAGAGGACAGTCATCAAATTGTGTGGCCCCTGCAGGGCAAAGAGTAGACTTCCTCCAGCCTTAAATGTTGTCTTACACAAAGAGTTCATAGGATTCCCTTTGAAGAAACCTTCCCATGGCTCATTCAAATCTTTCCCCCCCCACAAATTTGGAAAGTAAAACATGGAAATGACAAGATACACATTTAAGGTCATACTGCCAGTTACTGATGGAAAGAACAAGACTTCTGATTCTCAGCACAGTTTCTGGATCCAGCTTCTGAGGCTGGGGAAATTAAGTGGGAACAGCCCTCAAAGGGGACTGATGAGGTAGTCTGGGGTTCCAGGGACCACAAGTAGACAAGAGGGTTACCCAAGATGAGAAGGAATTAACTGCCCTGACTAGAGAAGTGGGGGCAAGGGTCCCTCCTGCCTGGAGAAGGAGGCAGGAAGGTTCATACATTTTTACTGGGTTGAGGTCTAGTGCTATCCCAGCCAGGGAACTCACACATGAGGCAGGAACACAGCCAGCTATTAAGGCCACCAGGACTCTCCATCCCCATCTTCCTCTCCCCTTACACAGCTTTCCTTCTTAAGGCCTAAGAGGCCAATACCGTCTGCTCCTCCATTCCATTCTGCAACCTACCTACTAGGGGACAGGAAAATGAACCAGACACAGCCCCATCCTGAACGCTCACCTGCAGCATCGGGAGATTAAGGGAAGGTTGATACACAAAGAAACAAGCACAATATAGGACATCACACATTATAATAGAAATTTAAGAGCACAGAAATTGAAGCTGCCTCAAGAGGTAAAAATCACACAGTCCATCCGTTTCCCTTATGTTCTCTCAGACTCTGGTACCAAATGAGCCTCAGGGCCTCCTCTTTCTAAAGCCAAGACCCAACATCATTCTTGTGTTTAAAAGCCTTCAATGGAGCATACTTTATGTCTCTGTAAACTTTCTTTGCTCTGAAGTCTACTTTAGCTGATATTAATAGAACCATTCCTGCTTTTCTTTGATTCATGACACATCTTTACCCACCTTTTACTTTCAGCCTGCATATATCATTATATGTGGAGTGAGTTTCTTGCAGACAACACATAGTTTTGACAGGATTTTAAATCTCCTCTACCAATCTCCTGTTTTAAATTGGTGTATTTAGATCATTTACATGTAACGTGATCAGTGATAGCTAGGGCTGAAGTCTACCATTTCATTTTTTTGTTTGTTTTCGGTTTGTTCTTGCTGTTCACATTTCTCTGTTTTCCTTTTTCTACCTCCCTGTGGATTACTTGAACTTTTTTCTTTTAGAATTCCACTTTAATTTGTCTACAGTGTTTTTGAGTGTTTCTCTATGTATAGCTTTTTTAGTGGTCACTGTAGGTATCACACTACATATAAATAAGTTATTGCCTATCTACTGTGTCATTTTACCAGTTTGAATGAAGTTAAAAGCTTACCTCCTTTTATATTCCTTTACCTTCCTCATTTATAATATCATTTTCTTAAATATTTCCTCCACATACATTTATAGCCACAATAGACAATATTATAATTTTTGTTTCAAGCTTCAAACATAATTTAGAAAACTCCAGACGAGAAGAAAAATCTGTTGTGTTCACTCATGTTTTTGTTTACTGTCTTATTTCTTTCTTCCTGATGTTCCCAGATTCTTTATCATTTCCTTTCTGTTTGTGGAACTCCCTTAATCCATTATTTTAGGGTAGGTCTGCTGGTGACCAATTCTCTTAGTTTTCCTTCAGTTGAGAATGTCTTGATTTCCCCTTTAATTACTAAAGGCCATTTTTGCTGGATATACAATTGCATGTTGACAAGTCTTTCCATTCAGCACTTGAACGGTGTTGTGATACTTTATCTGATTTCCCTCGTTTCTGATGAGAAATCCACTGTCATTCAATCCACTGTCATAGGTTTTTTTCCCCTATAGAGATCACATCTCTCTCCTTATGTGCAACATTTTTATCTTTGTCTTTATTTTTTCAAAAGTTTGACTATGATCCATCTTGGTAGATTTCTTTGTTTTTATCCTGTGTGGGGTTCATTCAGCTTCTTGAAGTTTTGTACTTTTTGTCAAATTTAAAAAGTTTTCAGCTATTATTGCTTTGAGTTTGTTTGTTTGTTTGTTTGTTTGTTTTTAGTTCTAACTTTTTTTATTCTCTCCTTCTAGTACAAATATTTTATCGTTCCTTTAATTCCCCAGGTCTCTGATGCTCTGCTCTTTCATTTTCAGCCTATTTTCTCTTTGTTCATATTGGGTAATTTCTATTTTCCTATATTCAACTTCACTGATTTCTTACTCTGTTCCCTCCTTTCTGTTGTTGATCCCATCATTGAGCTTTTTATTTCAGTTATTTTATTTTTCAGCTATAAAATTTCCATTTGGTGCTTCTTTATATCTTCTTTACTGAGACTTTTTATTTCTTTGCTGAGACTTTCTATTTTTTTCATTTGTTTTAAGTGTTTTTGTAATTGTTCACTGAAACTTTTTCAATGGCTGTTTTAAAATCTTTGTCAGATAATTTTCACATCTCTATCATCTCAGTGCTGGAATCTATCTGTTGCCTGTTTTCATTCAGCTTGAGATCCTTCTGGTTATTGGTATGATTTTGGTTTCTGTTGAAGCCTGGACATATGTTGGGTATTGTGTTATGACACTCTGGAGCTTATTTTAACCTTTTGAAAAAGCTGCCTTTTTTAAATACTACTCAGGTAGGGGAACCGGGGCAGTGTATCATTACTGCCATGTGGGGGTAGAAGGCCAGGTTCCTCACTTGACCTTTGCTGATATCTGAGAGGGGTCCCCTCATTCCTGTTGTGTTGGTAGGAGTTCGAGCTCCCCAATACACTTCCACTGATATCACTCAATCTAGGAGAAATAGAAGTGACTCGTTACTGCTCCCCATGTGACCTCCACTGAAACCACAAAGTGTGTGGTCTTGTTAGAGATGCACAGTGGTCAAAGCCCTGACTCTCCAGTCGGCCTCCTGTGACACCACCCGGCAGGGATGGGAAGAGGCAATTCATCATTCCCTTTAGGGGTGGATGTCCAGGTTCTCCGTAGAGTCTTCACTGCAGCGGAGAGGAGGCTCTTTCTTATCCCCCAGCAGGGATACAAGTCCCTACTTGAACTTCTCTGGCATTACCAGGAGAGGGTTTCTCTGTACCTGCATCACAGCCTGGTGAAAATGGAAGTCTACGTACCCCATTTGGCTTTTGCTGGCATAGATGGGGATGGAGCCCCACTGTTTTTTCTGAGGTTTTTGGCTAGAGTAGAGTGGTTATTGTATTAAAGTTTGATGTCTTGTTAGGCTACCTCTTTTCTGGGTCTTTTGAGTACAGAAAACAAGTTTTTGTTAGGGATTCTTCTTCTTTTTTTTCTTTTTTTTTTGGTCTGTACTTATCAGTGTTTCTGAGTTCTTGGATTCTTCAGCTACAAGTCTGGGATAGATGAAGCAGAAAGAAAATCCAAGGAACACATGACTGTGTTATTCATTAGATCTTGATGTCCTTAGCTGGTCTGCCTTCTTTCTTCTGCCTTTCAGAGTCTTGCTGTGTTTGTTTTATTTATATTATCCAGTTTCTAGTTGTACTTAACAAGCGGAGTAGGGAAAAGTACATCCACTCCACCTTCCCATGAGTGGAATGTAACCAGATTATGTTTAATGGTGAATATTCATTTGTTTCTAATCTGATTTTTTTGGTCATTCTATCATAATGTAATTTCTTTAGCTGAAACATTCTTTAAAAATGAGAATTAAAAAGATTTTTCTTAATGACATATGTATGACAAAATGTAGTCACAGTAACGTGGTGGTTTTCATGATGGGCCTTGAGAGTCTGCAGCTTTCATTGAAATATTTATTCTTCTCCACATTAAAACTCATTTCTTTATTTTTCAATATCTTGTTAAGGTATAATACACATACAATAAAATCGACCCATTTTAGTGTATATTGCTGTGAATTTTAACAAATGCATACAGTCGTATAACCACCAACATGGTCAAGATACAGAGCAGTTTCAATTCTTATTTTAAAACAAATAAACAAACAAGCAAAAACTTCTAAGGTTCCTAAATACCAGGATGGAGTGTGGGCTTTTTGCCAGCAGTCTGGCCTCTGTCCCCAAGAGCCTAGAGCCTCGTTGGAAAATAAAAGAGGTTAGATGATGTGACTTTCAGCTTCAACTCTGACCCAGGTAGCTGGGGTTTTATTGTTTTAATTCAAGGCAGGCAGAATATATACTCATACGTGCTGCATTAGAAGTACCAAAGGCAGTGGGAACCCAGAAACAAGAGAGACCCGAAGCTCCTTCTTTGCATCGACTCTGCTGTTTTGTTATTTTGCTGAAAAACAAACCACTCCAAACATTAGTGGCTTAAACCAACAAACGTGAGTTGTTTCTCATAATTCTATGGCTCAGCTGGGCAGATCTCTATGGTCACCTGGCAGCTCGCTTGTGCTGTGTGGTCTCAATGGCCTTGCTCACATTGCTGGAGGGTAGCAGTCTGGCTGGTCTCAAGGGGCCTCAGCTGGATCTGCTCTTTGCCTCCAAATGGCCTCTCATACTCCAGCAGGTTAGCTTGGGAATCTTTACTTGGTAGTGTCAGGGTCCCAAAGAGCAGAAAAAGAGGGTTAGCCTCAATATGCAAGTACTTTTGAAGCCTAGGACATTTTCTAATGTCCTGTTGACGAAACTACACCCAGATTCAAATGAGTGGAGAGGAAGTCAATACTTTTTCGGGAGAGGAAACACAGAGCTACACTGCAAAGGGTACTGGATTAAGGACTGGGAGGAATTTTTGTGGGCATTCTTGCAAACAACCTACCACATTCACCAGAGATAAAGAAAACAAGGTACAAAGACCATCCTGAATGACCAAAGCAGAAACTTATAGTGCCTGTGGGTAGGGTTAGTCTTCCAATGCCATAGAGCCACTTGTAGTGCACCTGGAGGTAGCATTGGGCATCTGGGTTCCAGATAAATCTCAGCCATCCTGGCCCTGATTCAGGCTCCCTGTCCACCTGACCAACCACTTTACAAGGTTGAAGTGTCTTTACAACCTTTTACCTGGTCTCCTGTCTTTATTTTCACTCCCTCCTCCCAGCAATCCTTGCTGTATTCAGAGGGAATCTTCTAAAATGCTCTCCTTCCTCTCAAAAAACAAACAAACAAAAACAGTGACGCTCCCCACTTTTTACATACTGGTAGTTGGCCATGAGGTTGAATGGTTAACACAAGTTTTGGAATCTAATAGACCTGCTTTCAAATCAAGTTTCAGCTATTTACTTTATGGGTGAGTTTGGGTAAGTTCATTAACCTTGCTAAGCTACCATTTCTCATCTTATGTTAAAGGTCTTGCACAATGCTAGGCCCATGGTACAAGGCGGCTTTGATGAGGTCCCATCCCTGGCTGTAGCACAAGTGTACTCTGGGCAGAGATGCCCAGAGCTTCCAGGGCGTCCAAAACAGAAGGGGATTTGTTTTCTTTGTTAAGTTTTAACTTGCAACAGACAGAACCCTCACCGTAAAGTAATTTATTTGTTGCCTCCAGGTTCATGTTTGGAAACACTCCCTGCTCTGTTCCAAGCTGATTTTCCAAACATTAACATGCGTCAAGAGCTCACACAAAGCCAAGGATGTAAAATCACTCTTCAGAAGAAGGAAAAGGGAGGGCAGTTCACGGGGCCAGGGGAGAGACAGAAGGCAAAGACTCTGGAGGAAGCAGGGTGGGGCTGGGGAGCAGAAATAAGATGAGGACAGAGCCCAGGGTTGGGGGTAAGGGATGAGACGGCCAAGAGAGAAGTGTGGATTTGCCCAATGAGAGCGCCAGCAAGTATTTTCAGAAACCGCCTACTAGGTGCTACCTTCTTTCTACACGCCCCAAGCAGTCTTCTCGAAACCCAAGTGAGATTGGTATTCCCCATTTTATAGATCATGGAACAGAAAGTCATAGCTATGAAATTACTCGCCCAAGTTCACACAGATAGCATGGGGTAGCGCTGGGATTCAAACATGGATCTGATTCCAGACACCACACTCTTCTCCCCTGACCTCTCCTCCCTGGAAAATTCTACACTGTCCGAGTAGGCAGTGTCCTTATTCTTCGACTCTCTTTCAACAATTGCTAAACAATTCAACTTTAGCAATTCAACTCTCTTTTAACAGATTGAGAAACCGAGGCTCAGGAAGCTTCCCAACTTGCAGGGATATAAGTAGAGACAGGACTGGGATCTGGATCCAAAGGCTCCCACAGACCCAGACCTTCAAGGTGGTCCTCAGTGAACCCCCGGCTCACGGCTCCTACCCGCCTTTCTGTCCAGCATTGCACGTCTGACAGATCTCAGCCATCAGACTGCCCTCAGCTCTAATCTCACCCGCCTGGACCCTTGACCTCTTGGGCTCAGACAGCACTGTGTCCAGCCTGTTTCACCAGGCACAGACCTAAGAGCAGATGACACTTTTTGTCGCCGCCTGTGACCCAATCTGATAGGCGCCTCTCTTCACAGCCTTGCACACTTAACTGCTTGTCATTCATTCACAATGAAAGGTCCAGACACAACCTCTGCAGCAGACATTGCGAGGGTTGCTGGGAACATGAAGGCAAATAACAGAATCCCTGTCCTCAATGAGCTTGTACTTTACAGGGAGGCAACACGTGGGAGATGATCACAGGCCAGTGGGCTCTGATCGCTCCAACCACTTCAAGGAATTCCTGCCCCTTCCTAGGAACAAGGTGGGGCATTTGCACTTTCAAAGTATCTTGCTGGCTGTGATGTGGACAATGGATAGATAAGAGGGGACACAGGAATGTCAGGCTTCCAAGACAATTAGGACTGAGAGAAAGCGACAGGTGAAAGCAGATGAAGGACCTCAGGGACGGTGTAGATGCCTGATCACTGCACTGTACACCTGAAGCTGAAGCTGAACAATAATGAATGTCAACTACAATTTTATATGTATATATAGTTACAAGAAGCGGAGTACAGCATTAGGAATAGAGACAGTGGAAATGTAATGGCTGTGTGCGATGTCAGAGGGATAGTGGATGGAGGGAGGGAGGTTGTCACTGTGTGAGGGATATAAATGATAAACGTCTAACTAGTACATTGTTTTGTGCACCTGAAACTAATAAAACAAAATGTTTAAAAAAAGAAAGCAGATGAAGAACCTAACAAAGGGAGGCACAGCCAGGATGAAGTGGGGTCAGTGGAGGCAGAAGTATTAAGAAGGTCATATGAAGAACACACAGCACGTGGAATGAAGAGCACAGAAGGAGCTGGTGGCAGTGATGGGCTTGCTGGCTCTGCTCAGGTTTGGGTCTGAGGCGCAGGAGGTGAGCCGAATTATATACAGAGCAAGAGCCCTCTGCAAATGCAAACCTTTCACAGATAACGCGAATCTACTGAAAAGAAAAAATTACCAAGCCACAGTCCAATACATCCCAGGCTCATTGCTCTGATGGGCCTGACCTCTGAGATGCGAGACATTGTCACTGCAAGTAAGGAGGCGGAGATTACTCTGGGATTAAGATTTATACAACCTGAATGAGTCAGGCTTTTGTCAAAGGCAAAAGAAAGGGCATGCTTCATGTTTAACCATAATTTTATTAAGCTTCCTTTTTAAACATGAAAAACTATGCATCTCAAAATATAATGGCATCTAAAGACGAGAAGCTCAGGTTACTTCCTCCAAGTGCACAGGGGCCAAGAGGTTACAAACCCTTTTGCACAAACAGGGCATCCTGAGGACCGTCAAAGCCCTTTAATGCTTGCAGGACAGAAGTTTCTACCTCCAAGTGAAAGATAGGGAAACTACGGCCCAGATGGTATGCTGCTCGAAGTCTCACTCCTAACCACTGGAAATAGACCCCCAGGATGGAGTCTTTCTGAGCAGCTGGAGGAGAGGTCAACTGCATGAGACCCACATGAGTCTAAAGCCAGACCTCCTGGGCTCTGATAGCTGTGTGTCCAGCCTGTTTCCTCCAGTTTGGACCCAAAGAGAGCGTGGACTTCTCTGTTCACCTCCTGTGAGCCCAGTCTGAGGGGTTCCTCTTCACAACCTTCCACACTTAACTGTTCCCCATTTTTTCCCAGTCACATGTCCAGATAGAACCTCGGTAGTGGACACGATGTGGATGCTGACTCATTCTGAGCCTCCCCATTCACATCTGTTAAATGGGGGCACACTAGGACCTGCCACTCTCAGGCCACAGGATGAAGCACGTGAAGCACTTTCTGGAGCATCTCATGTGTAGTGAAAACACGGTACGCGCTGCTTCTCATCATTTTCAGCCCCTCCATGCAGACTCTCCAATGCGAAGCCCAGCCTTCATTCATAACAGACAGTTGTGACAGGACGGGCAAGGAGGGTCCCTGCTCTAAGGAACGCCGTGTCTAGCAATGATAGGGGTCTGCTCCCACGCAGCATTTGCACAGAGGGCTGGGTGAACTTCTGCACAGGGAGGAATACCGTAGACGGGGAAGCAAAGGCGGAGAGAGTCCTCTTTAGAAAGCGACTTGTGAGGTCTCTTCAGACACTCGGCCTCTCAGGGGAGAAGAGGAAAAGGTTCCCTACACACTTTGACACAGACACACAAGAGGAGAGGCCAACCTTGTAAGCGTCATCTCCAAAGGCCAGCCAGGTGTCACTCTGAGGGTGTCTGCTTAGCTACTGTTGTGTAATAAATGACCCTCGAACATAGTAGCGCAGCCAACAACTACTCAGCATGGCCACAGATTCTGGGGGCAAGGAATTCAGATGGAGCTCAGAGGACATGGCTGGTCTGCTCCAAGATGGCTAGGACTTCAGCTGGAAAGACTCAAGTGGTCAGGAGGGACTCGGAAGCATCTGAAGGCTGATTCACGTGCCTGCACCATGGTGGGGATGGGCTTGGCGGAGGTTTTCTATCGGAGCAGATGGCCCTTCTGGCATGGTGGCCCAGAGCTCCCCGATACAGAATTCCAGCAAAGACAATGGGACCTACATGGCCATGATGATCTAGTTTTGGACGTCTCATAGTGGCATGTCTGCCATATTCTATCGGCTGAAGTCATCACAAATTCATCCAGATTCAAGGACCAAGGACATATGCGTAGAACCCATCTCTGAATGGGAAGAAGATCAAAGAGTTTGCATCTGTGTTTTAAAACCTCCAGAGAGGAGTTGTTCTACATTTTCTCACGGGATTCAATACTCCGTGAGGTGGTGTTGGTTGACTCTCCCAAAATGCTATGGCATTTAAGAGCTCAGAGGACAGTTAGGGACCTTCTTCCCCTATACTTTACCGAGGAGGCCCCTAAGGCCACTTGCTGTGGAACACTTGGGGACACTGAGGCTAAGAGAAGAACACTGGCTTGCCCCATACATGGTGGCACACTTGTCTTTTCAAGCAATCCGGATACTAAGGAGAATTTGGACACCAGCATTTCATGGATAAAATGCAAAACCCATTTTAGCCTTTTGTTTAAACCTTTCCACCCTATTTCATTTAGGGGTCAACAGACATTGAAGAACCACGTGATGGGATAAAGGTGTGGACCAGCTCGGGACCTGGACGTTCTCATGGTTACTCCTTGGAAAGGTAACCCCAGGGCCCAGAGAGAAGGGATTGTTCATGAACACAGACCCACTTGGGCTGTTTGCAATAAAATGACCAGACAGACAGAGAGAGAGGTTTAAGTTCATTTGGGGTAAATTTCATAAAGTGAGTTGAATCCACTCACCTAATATTTGTGTTTCTCTTTGAAGATTCTAATGAAGAAACAAACACCTCTAGGCACTGCTCAGGTAGGCAGATATCTCCGACATTTGGAGTCAAGATACTGGTGACTAGGGTTTGTGTGTGAAGCAAGCTATTCCAGATGGGTCCTAAATACAGTCGCTCCCATAGTCTGTGGAGCATACATTCCAAGACCCCCAGTGGATGCCCGAAACCATTGATAGCACCAGACCCTATGTATACTTTTTTTTTCCATACCTGCATACCTATGATAAAGTTTAATTTATCAATTAGGCACAGTAAGAGATTAATAATAAAATAGAACAACTGTAACAGCCTACTGTAATAAAAGTTATGTGTGAACAGCTTTGGGGCCATTATGAAGTAAAATAAGGGTGACCTGAACACAAGCACGTGACACTGCGACACTCGATGTGACGACGAGATGGCTACTAAGTGACCAACGGGCAGGGAGCGTATACATTGTGGAAACGCTGGACAAAGGGATGATCCACACCCTGGGTGGGAAGAAGCCGGATGGCACAAGACTTCCTCATGTTTCTCAGAAGGGTGCACAACATTTAAAATGTAGAAATTGTTTGTTTCTGGAATTTTCCATTTAATATTTTCAGACCACAGTTGACTATGGGTAACTAAAACTGCAGAAAGCAAAAACGACAGAGAAGTGGGGACCTTTCCTTGTCCCAGGGGGTTGCTCTTACGTATATACAGCAAAGAGGAGAGGGGCCGAGAAAAGTCTTTATAAGTCAATTTAGTGTTGTTAGTTCTTACAGACATGGTGAGATTTCATCTTCCTTAAAGGTCAGATCCTGGCTCGTTCTGGAAGATTTATACGAGGGTGTTGCATGCTCTACACTCTTGAACTATCTCTTTGGCCTTCACCATTCCTAGAAGATCCTACCTACTGCCAACCGCAACAGACCATGTGATCTCCAGGGCTGATTCCAGATCATGCATTTCTTGCAAATCCCTGCAGTGTTTGACAAAGGGACAGACACCCAGTAGGAGCTAGACTGAGTAAAATTTCTTTACTGGGTGATTGAATGTGAAGGTGCTGGCACACAGTGGGTAGTCAGTGACTAGGAGTTGAAACTGAGTGTTCATTTGCTGATGGAATCATTGTATTCTGAGTAATAAAAGACATTTATACTTTAAGGGGTAACCTGGACAAAGAGGGGGTGGGCCAAAAGGAAAGAGGAGGCCAGAATAATGAGCCCAACCTTGCAATTCTCTCACTAATACGACAGAGACCCCAGGAGGCAGGCAGAGCAGTAGAAAGAGCTTGCCTTCGTGTTTTGGGAAAGAAAAGCTTAAACGCCAGTAATTATCCTCTAGAGGCTGAATGTTCCCAGTTTAAGTGCACCAGGGGAGAGCATATTCCAGACTTTCCCTAAGTACAAAGGGGACACTTTGGTTTTGAGTTACAGACTTTGAAGCTACAGCCATCAGGGGTTCTATTTAACTCTTTTTGTGGCTTCAGAAAATACTGGTTTCCAATTTACTTTTCTGTAAGGCAGAGCAATTCTCTTACCCACCTCTTCCTATCAGTGGTGAAATAAAGAGAATTTAGAAACATGGAATATATATTTACGATATTACATTCTGGCAATGGCTGTACAGTCCACCCTTGAACAACACAGGCTTTTTGAACTGCACAGATCCACTTATATGTGGATTTTTTTCAATTTTGTAAATCTATTTTTTTTCCTTCCTTATAATTTTCTTGGCATTTTCTTTTCCCTAGCTTATTTTAGTATAAGAATACAGTATGTAATACAAATAACATACAAAAATATGTGTTAATCGACTGTGTATGTTCTCGGTAAGGTTTCTGATTAACAGTAGATTATTAGTTAAGTTTTAAGGGAGTCAAAAGTTACCCGTGCATTTTCGACTGTGAAGGGGGTTGGTGCCCTAACCCCACGTTGTTTAAGGGTCAACAATATTTATAATCTTCTTTAGGGTGCAGACAGGGATTCTTGCAATCATGTATCCCTTCAGTAGACCCACTATATGCCAATTATTATGTTACCTGTTAGGGCTTCAGAGATGAAAAAGACACAGTACCTGGCCTACACGGAGTTTCAGATTAGAATGAAAATAAAAAAAGAATTGGAGAAAATGGAATATGGGGAGGTTAATATTGGGAAGAAAATCCTTTGCTAAAGCTTACACAGCCCCTTTCCTGTATCCCAAGAGCTGAGGAAAGTTGTGTTGAGAGTGAGGTTGTATTACCTCTGGTAATTTTGTTACCACTAAGGGTGTTGTGTAAGCTGATAGTGTGACACCAAAACTCAATAATAATACAACTATTTTTTTAACCTTTCAATCTGGTTCTAGAACCTGGTTAAAGGACTCTGGGTGCTAAGCCTAAAGGTATAGAGGAAAGAATTAGGTTTGTAACCAAACAGACCTTACTTCATGCTATTCTAGCCATGGGATATTGAGAGAGAAACTTGAACTCTGAATCTCAATTTCAACAATTCAAAAGCCACAATACCTACCTCACATAGCTGTTACATCAGACGACAAAGATATAAAAAGTATCTGAAGCATAGTAGGTGTTTGGTCATGTTAATTAGGTCTTTTCTACTTATAAATGTTTCTGTAATGTTATTATTGCATCTTTAAAACAATTAGTATATGATATCAAAAATATAAATAAGTTGGAAATAGAGGGATTAGCCTACACAGTAGCAAAAATTACAGTAAAAATAAGGTTCAGCTGGAAACCCCAAAGGCATCTTGGGCTTTGCTTCCTGGGTAAAGAGATCAGCTGTCAATAGTCATCAGTGATTTAAAATTTAATCATTTGCAAAACAATCAGTAAAAGGGTAATAATTTTTCATGCTCAGGAATGATGACCCATCTGGGGCTTCAAAATTAACAGCAAGAAATAGTGTTGTCAATATGACACCAACACAGCCCATAATTAATGAGATCCCAACTCCCTTGTCTGCTAGGAAATCTCTGGAGTCTGTTCCCGACGCCTTAAAAGACAGAGGTTGACCTTGCCCCACTTGCCTAATAATAATTTATAGATGTGTAAACATTTACCACAACAATTACCGGTTGGCCTAATGAAATTCCAGGGGCACTAGTCACAAAAGACCTGAGCATGCATCATAAATTTAGAATCAATCCCACAGTCTGGGATCAGCAAATAAATAACAAGTCAAGACAACCCTTTCAAAAGCAGACCTTTTCTGAGAGACAGCAGATCGGGGGTTTTGTGGTCTGATTCCCTTAAAGGATCTGGACATGCATGTACCAGGCTTTCAATGCCAGCTCTGCAATGATTTTCCCTTGGCAGTCACTTACTTTTGTGAGCCTTTGTTTTCTCATCTGTAAAATGGGTAGGCAGGCATGCGGCTTCCTTGAACAGTAGCTGTAAATATAATCACTTCATTCTTTGGGTAAGTGCTTCTTAACTAGGATACACTTGATTTACCATTAATAATAATAACTAGTATTATCCTTATTGTTGGAAATTTATTCCTTAGAGGGTCTATAGGTTGGTGCAAAAGTAATTGCAGTTTTTGCTATTGTTTTTAACCTTTTAAACTACAATTACTTTTGCACCAACCTAGTATTATGACTGGAGCAAGTTTATTCCTTGGGAAGTTACAGGATTAAAAGAGAAACATGATGCTGAGAAGAGGTAGGAAGCTACTTCTCCTGAGTCCCCAGGAGAAGGGCAGTGAGGGTTAAGCAAGGAGGGAAAACTTCGTTCTTGCTTCACACGCACTGAATTGTTAAGGGGAAAGAGACTGACGTGAGCTGAGGGTTTCTCCAAGGCCAGGCCCTTCGATAGAAATGCACTTAAACCACATTCTTTACCCCTCACAGTAATTCTGTCGAGCTCACTGTTGTTATTCCCTCTGAACTATGACGTCATTGAGATTCCAAGAGGTTAAACCCAAAGAAACAGAAATAAGTAGGGGGAGGGAAAGGCCTTTTACGATAGATTAATGAATTTGGGGGGAACTTAGGAGGGCCAATGACTCCCAAAGTCTCCTGGCAACTCCCAAGGGGGCTGGAGCTAAAAAATAAAGACCCCTGGTGTGCATAAAGACCCAGAGCCCAGGTCTGGGGAGAAAATGCTTCCCCAGTGCGGGGAAGGACAGCCCACACAGAGAGCAGGGAAGGGCCAGCTCCTTCCACCTCCTCTAGGAGTCTCCTGAAATGGAGCCGAGACCTAAAAACGGAAGTGCCACCTGCCTGTTTCTCCCTCCAGCAGTGCACTAAGATGTCCCCTAAAGCACAAGTGGGGGTATGCAGGAAAGTGACCGCCTTGTCTAGGACTTCAGAGCTGCAACTGTTGTCTGCTTTCAGCAAAACCTGATCCTGTTAAAAAAAAAAAAAAATGCAAATACGAGACAAGTACCCTGAATGCTACACTCAAGGAACACTTTGTCTCTGATTAATCCTAAATGTGACTATTCAGTATGTGTGCTTTTCTTTTCCTTGCCTATACACTCCCTTTGTGAAGAAAGATTTGTTTCAGCTGATTGCTTGACTACAAATCTCATCCCCCATTTTTTTTGGTCTCCCTTGTTACTTAAAAGAACCAAGTTCAGACCTCTGATTTTTAAGAGTATTTTGGGGTAGAGAATATATGCTCCAATCCTGGGGAAATCCTACCCTGTTTCAAGCTGACCAGATCTGGGGGTACTTTAAAGGAACTTTAAAGGTCTATAGGTTGGTGCAAAAGTAATTGTAGTATATGTCCCCAGTACAGGCCAGTGGTAAAAAGTCAAGTTCATGAGGCAGATCTCCCAGGATAGAACCCCAACCAGGCCACTGGCGATTTGTATGATTGATTGTTGACAAGTTGCCGATCTCTCTGTGCTCCAGTCACTCATGCGTCGTCAGCATTGTGAGGATTTAAAGCAAATATGAGTACAGAGCACTTAGAACAGTGCCTCACACACATTAAGTCCTTGTAAGTGTAGGTAGGATGCTCACTGCCTTGCAGAATGGGAGACGGCATCTCACGTGTTCTCCTACGAAGCCTGTTAGCATCTTCTCCTAAGCCACTCGCACCATCTCCAGTCCCCTCAACCTGTCATACTGAAATGAAGGCTGAGCACTCTTAAGTGCCAGGTATCCTGCTACGAATTTTACAAGCATCATCTCCCTATAGCTCCTGGAAGGAGACCCAACTGCGTGATTTCCATTACATGGGGGGGGGGGGGGGGGGGAAGACACACAAAGGTGACAGGTAGGTCAGGAGCCGGAGCTGCTCAGCCTCACTGAGCTGCTCCTTCCCATAGTCCCTGACCCACCAGCCGCTCTGATGCCAGGGGGACCCTCAGAGAAATGACATGTTCCTCCTCGGGCACAATGATTCCCAAAGAAACCTCTGGGGATAGAACAAGAAGTTCCTGGGAGGCCACTTTGTCTTCCAGGGCAAAGGCGGGGGGGGGGGGGGGGGGGGAAGCAGAGGACAAGAGACAGCAATAAAACCAAAGGCACAGACTCCAAAGAGAACATACGGTGCGATCCCATTTGTAAGAGGCTCACAAACAGGGTAAACACCATCCGAATGGTGGTGGCTTATGGGAGCAGGGATTGGAAAGGGCTGGTGGGAACTTCCTGGGGGAGAATGGAAATGTTCTACATCTTGGCAGTGTTTTGGCTACATGGTGAAACCTTTGTCAAACATCGGTGAATAGCTTTTCATCATGTGTGAATTTTGACCTCAATTAGTAATCATTTGTTAAAAGATGTGGAACTGCAAAGGGTGGAATGACACCGGAGAGAGGGTGGCAGGAGACCACTGGAGTGACACAGCAGGGGCAGGCATGGTGGGTGGCAGCACAGTACGTGTGGCACAGGAGGGACTATCCAGTCGAAAGACCCAGACACAGTGTCCTCAGCCCAGCCGCCTGTCCTCACACTGGCCTGGTCTAAGCTTTGGGGGCCTCGAGGAGTCCATGCGACCTTGTCAGTACCCCCACCTTTCAGCCCATGGTCCAGTCTCCATTCACATCACCT
Organism: Rhinolophus sinicus; assembly: GCF_057876585.1. Classification (NCBI taxonomy): domain Eukaryota; kingdom Metazoa; phylum Chordata; class Mammalia; order Chiroptera; family Rhinolophidae; genus Rhinolophus; species Rhinolophus sinicus. The sequence continues at coordinate 66,681,002 of NC_142508.1, read as the reverse complement.
TGGCAAAAGTTAAAGGGGAAACCCCACAAGTGCAAATCCTTTCTTAGGCCCCACAGAAAAGGCCCAGCACGCGAGTTCCCTGCAAATCCACCATGTCTCCCTCTGGGAGCTGATGCCCCATCTCCATGGGAAGGGCTCCCTGGAAACGGACATTGAAGACTAAAGTGCTACCAATCTTCCCTGCAGCCCAGGAACCAAGAAGTCCATGGACTTGACCCCGCCCTCCTAAGTGGATTTTCTGGTCATACTGGAATAAGGTGATGTTGACATCAGCCCTTGCCCTCCATCATATTTGAGCAACCTAAAGATCGCAAAGAGGCCTGTCTCCCAATCGGTGCCAAGCCCAGGATCTTGAGCGCCCAATTCATCTTCATTGAAATTTTTTGAATTCTTTGATGTGTATTGTTCTGTAACCCCAAACCCCCACCCCCAGTCACCTGTATCTTAGCCATTCTTGCCACTGGCATTTACCAAAATACATGAAGCTCTTTCTCACCTCCATGCTTCTGCACTTGCTCTCCCCTCTTCCTAGGACATGTTTCCTCCTGCTTTATCTTTCCAGCCATTTGCTAATGCCTCTCAAGACTCAGCTCACGTCCCAACAAAGGTACACAACCATGCTGACCCCACTCCCCCCCCATTGTCACAGCATTTCCAGCGCCTCATCGGCCATTTGTCTCCCTCCCTCACTAGTTAACAGCTAGTAAACAGTAGGAGATAGGAAGCCTTCACTGGATTGTCCTCAGAGTCCAGCACATAGTGAGTGATCTGTAAATGTGAGTTATGGATTGAGGACGGACACACACACACAGGGTCCAGGGCCCCCTGCTAGGGATACCTTCTGGACTTCGGGTTGGGGCAGGTCATGGCTAAGTTTCTTTATCAGGATTTCTTCTTCTTTCCTTGTTTCATTACTATTTTATTATTAATTCCAAACTCCTAAAATAGAGGGGATCAAAGTGAGCAACAAGAGTGGAGCCTTGTGAAACACTGAAACTCTAGGCCTGTGCTCACGGTGTTTGAGCAGAGAAACGGCTAACCCAGCGTCAGGCGGCCCCACCTCCGGAGTCCAGGGCAACATTAGCAAGGATCCAAGGAAGGCCTGATGCGGGGTTGCCATGGAAACGGAGCTGTCACAGGCCCAGGGCCTTGCTGGGTAAGCACAAATGGATGGCATGCAAGATCCTTCTTTTCATTTGAAAATTATCATTAATTTGCAATTACTTGGAGGAAAATTAGAAGTGGAGGAAAGGGAATTGATCCTTTTAGGAAACAACCACGACCACTGAAAACTGACATTTCTCTGGAGTCATGGTGGAGGAAGAAAAGTTGTCACTATAAAGAATACAGGCTTCAGAGCTAGATCAAAGGACTAAACGCTGGTTCTCTCATTTCCTGGCTGTGTGACCTTGGGGAAATCTCCTAACCTCTCTGGGCTTTACTTTCTTCAGCTACAAAACCTGTATAAAAATACTTATCTGCATGGTTCATGGGAAGGTTAAGTGAAATAACAGAAGTGAGGTTCCAGGCACCTAGTAAATGCCCAGCTAATGGTGAGCACTAGCATCACTTCTTGAGGTTTCCATTCATTCACAAAGCCTTCTCTCCTTCCCTTGCCATTCCCTTTATTTATCCAATTCATTCATTCCACTAATATTCATTAAGCACACGTCTGTCCTGGTGTAGTCTAGAAACTGGAGCTCATCACTTCAGAAGCCCATAAGCAGCCATCAATCAGAATAACATCCGACCTACAGCCCCACAGGGCTTCTCACATGCGCCTCCTTCTTAGGGATGCCTTCTAAGGCTCCATCGGCACCTTCTCCTCTGCGTTCCTGCTAGCCGATGTCAAAACTCCCTCTTGGCCAAATGCAAGATCTTCCTCAGTCCATTTAGGAGTGGGAAAGATTGGCGGAGCTGGGGTTCACGAAGTTGACAGCCCAAAGCAACACCAAAGGCAGGGACTGTGGGGGAAGTAGTTGGGACTTGCTAAATCTGGGTGTCGCTGGGTTCTGAAATCTTCTGGAACAGGGACTGGGCTCTGTTTGTCTCTGAGGCCCCACCCCCAGGACCATCACGAGGAGGTAGGTACCAGATCACAGACTGGCTGGGAAAAACATGCTGGAAACAGCTTCCCGTGGGCTGTTCACTCTGCTGAGAGCCAGTCCAGAGGACAGAGGCGCTGAAGCCTTGTCCAACAAGCCCATCATTCATTCCTCATCCCTGAGGCCACTGTAGCTAGACGCATGGCCTGTGCCCGAGCCCTCCCTCCCACTCACCGTGCGACCTTACACAAGTTATTTCTTAAAGCTGCAGTTCATTCATTTGCAGAAATGAGTCAGGATGATTCGATATTTCCAGGGTACGTCCCTGTTATCCAAGTCTGAATGGCAGGGCCAGGAGGGAAAGCTGTTCTCTTTCAAAAATCAGGACACACACCAGTAGCTGCAGCAAGAGCTTCACCATGAGGGGAGAGGAGAACTCCAGCCCTCTGGCCTACACAAGCTGGACAAGGAATCAACACTGCCATGCTGCACACACAGAAGTTGGCATCTAGAACAGCGCCGGCTGGTAGCGTTTCCTGCTCGGCTTCATCCCATTAGAATAGATGTTGACTAATAAAGAATTATCCACCCACACTGTAAGCCACAAGCAGTTATGAATGCCATTACCGAGCAACTTGGACAACAGGCCTCCTGACTCGTCCTCAGACAAGAAAAGTCCCACCCAGCAAATGGAGGCACCTGGGAAGGAGAACGGTCAATTGGGATGGACAGCTGGCTAATTAAGCCCTTCACCAGGACTGGGCTATGCTCTCACCGTGATGCCTTCCCCCTCTACAGTGTGCGAGTGGCAGGGCAGGAGGAGGGCAGAAAGGGTCAGAACCACCATGTTCAAATGACTCTTCCACTGTGGGGCCCTGGAAAGGTGGCCTAATCTCTTGGAGCCCCATTTGTCTCCTCTATCGACGGAGGATGATACAAATGTAAGAGCAGAAACGTGTGTGGAGCAGCTGGAGAAGCCCTCTGCATCCCAGACACGGGCTATCATCAGCGACAGTGACCTGGATAAGGCGTGGTCATCGTGCCCATAACAACGGCTCACGCTTTTCAAACACTGGGTCTGCCAAGCTTGGGGACGTACTATGTATTATTTCATTTAATCCTCAAAATAATTGTCAAACGTATTCTTATTACCTCTCACTTGGCAAACAGTGTGATTGAAGCTCGGTCATTAAATACTAACTTAAGCAGTGGTCACACCACTTCTTAAATGATGAAGACAAAAATCTGGAACTAGCCCTTCTGACTCCAGATCCTGTGTTTCTACCCCCCATCCCACACTGCCTCTGTCAATCTAGACCACTTACTGAATCTGAGGAACCCTGAGGGGCTTTGGATTCGCATCTTATAGTCGTAATGTAATAGCATCACGGGTGTTAGAAACTACAAAAGTTTTAGATTTTGTTTTCTCTTAAGGATCACAGGATATTGGGCATGAGAAAAAGTATTCTGTATGTGTCACACTAAGGTGTGACCCATCTCCGATTAACGCTGGGTGTTCAGCTAAGGTTGACTCTCATAAATAATTCAGCTACCACTACAACACTTTCGTCAATACCTCTCACCACTAAGCACCAACTAACATTGGCAGTTCTATCCAGGTATGGTTTTCTAAAGTCAAACAACCATTGGTCAAAAGGGTTGATCGTAGAAACATGGTGTCCTTACTCATGACGCATGAGCAAACCTTCTCCACCATTGCACATCAGTCTACCAATGAAGAATCAAACTGCCCTGGACAGGGTGATTCGTGATCCAGGCATGGTCTTTAAGATTCGGCGTGTATCTCCTAAGAAGCTCAGCTATACACTGCTCACCCTTTAACAAACACGCACTTATTAAACACCTGACACAACCATGGTCCTCCATCCTGGCTGAGATGCACTCACCTAAGAAGCAGATATAAGTGGGTATCTGAGTGCCAACCCTACTTTATTGAATCAAAATCTCAGAGCTGAGTCTGAGCATACTTTTACAGAGCAGATAATAAATGTTTGTTGAATAAATCTATAGCAACAAAAATAGCTCCTTCTTCTTGGGGTAACACTATCCGATAGTGCATAATCTCTCTGCACCTTAGTTTATTTTTCTGTAAAATGGGCAGATTAATAATACTGACTCTGAGTTTTTAACAGCTCTTTTGAGATATAATTCACATATGAATACTATACTACTCATCCATTTTAAAATGTACAGTTCAATGGCTTTTAGTATGTTCACAGAATTATACATTTATCACAATCAGTTTTAGAATATTTACATTACCCCCCCCCCAAAAAAAGGAAACTCCACACTCCTTAGCCATTACTTCCTCAAACTCCCTTCCAGGCCCCCCAACCCTAGGCAACCATTAATCTAGTGTTTTCTCTATAGATTTGCCTATTCTGGGCATTTAATATACTTAGAGTCATGCAATATATTGTCCTTTGTAACTGGCTTCTTTCATCTATGTTATTCCATGCATCAATACTTCATTCACTATTTTTATTAAATCTATCCTATTATATGGATATAGCAAATTTTGTTTATCTGTTATTTGATGAATATTTGGCATTTTTTCATGTTCTTATTAATCATTTATATATCTTCTTTGGAGAAATGTCGATTTAGATCCTTCGCACATCTTTAATTGGGTTGCCTTCTTATTATTGAGTTGCAATATTTCTTTATGTATTCTAAATGTATGTCCTTTTTAATTTTGATGATGTCCAGTTTATTCACTTTTTCTTTTGTGGCTTGTATTTTATGTGTCATATGTAAGGAACCATTGCCCAATCTAAGCTCATACAGATTTACACCTGTGTTTTCTTCAAAGCGTTTTACAGTTTTAGTTCTTACCTTTAGGTACTTCTTTAAGTTAATTTTCGGGTATGATGTGAAGTAGGGGTATCCAACTTCATTCTTTTGCCTGTGGATATTCAGTTATCCTTAAATCATTTATTTAAATGACTATTCTTTCCCCCTGCTGAACGGGCTTAAAAAAAGAAAAGATCTGTTCTTTAAAAGGAATCCCTTGAAAAAATGAAGTGACCATAAATGTGAGTTTATTCTGGACTTTCAATTCTATTCCACTGATCGATATGTCCATTCTTCTGCCAGTTCCACACTGTCTCGGTTACCACAGCTCTGTGGTCATAGCTGAACTTAGGAAGTGGGACTCCTCCAAATTTGTTCTTTTTCAAAATTCATTTGGCACTCTGAGTACCTTGAATTTCCATATTAATTTTAGGATCAGTTTGTCAGTCTTTGCAAAGAAGTCAGCTGGGATTTTGATGGGAATTGCAATGAATCTGTAGATTACTTTGGATAGTATTGCCATCTTAAAAATATTAAGTCTTCTAATCTTTGAACACAAGACATCTTCCCATTTATTTAGGTCTATAATTTCTTTCCACAATGCCTTGTGGTTTTCAGAGTACAAGTTTTGCATTTCTTTTGTTCAATGTATTCCTACTCGCTCTATTCTTTTTGTTACTATTTTAAATGGAACCTGTTGTTTAAGTTCAATGTTATGTAGAAGTGGTGAGAGCAGACATCCTTGTCTTGTTCCTGCTAGTCGGGAAAAAGCATTCAGACTTTTACCATTAGGTATAATGTTAACTGTGGGTTTTTCATAGATGCCCTTTATCAGGTTGAGGAATTTACCTTCTATTCGTAATTTGTTGAGTGTTTTTAACACAAAACGTTTTGAATTCTGTCAAAAGCTTTTTCTGCATCTTTTGAGATGATTGTGTGCTTTTTGTCCTTTATCTTATTGAAATTAGTGCTTAAAATTAATTTATTTTTGAATGTTAAACCAACCTTGAATTCCTAGGATAAATGCAAGTTGGTCATGGTGTATAATCCTTTTTATATATTGTTGGATTTGATTTGATAGTATTTTGTTGAAGATTTTTGTATCTATATTCATAAAAGATATGGGTCTATTGTTTTCTTTTCTTATAATACTTTTGCTGGGTTTCAGTATCTGATTAATACTGGCCTCACAGAATGAGGTGGGAAGTGTGCCCGCTTCTAATTTTTGAAAGTTTGCAAATAATTGGTATTAATTCTTCTTTAAACGTCCAGTAGAATTTACCAGTGAAGCCATCTAATCCTGGACTTTTCTTTGAGGGAAAGTTTTTGATTACTAATTCAGTCTTTTTACTTATTAATCTATTCAGACCTTTTTATTTTTTCTTGAGTCGGTTTCACTAGTTTGTGTCTTTATAGTAACTTTTCCCTTTAATCTATGATATCAAATTTGTTGGCAGACAGTTGCTCATATTATTATTCTTTATACTTTAATTTTACATTTCTGTAAGGTCAATAGTAATATCCCATCATTCATTTTTTTAGTATTTTGAGTCTTCTCTATTATTTCCTTTGTTAGCCTAGTTAAAGGTTGGTCAATTTTGTTGATAGTTTTGAAAAACTAACATTTGGTTTTATTGATTTTTCCCACTGTTTTTCTATTCTCTGTTGAATTAATTTCCACTGTAATCCTTATAAGTTCCTTCCTTCTGTTTGCTTTGGGTTTGTTTGTTCTTCTATTTTCAGTGTCTTAAGGTGGAAGTTTAGGTTGTTGAGATCTTTTTAAAAAAACATAGGCATTTATGGATAAAATTTCCCTCTAAGTAGATTTAGCTGCATCCCATAAGTTTTGATGTGTTGTGTCTTCATTTTAATTCATTTCTAAGTATTTACTAATTTTCGTTGTGATTTCTTGTGACCTACTGGTTATTGAGTAGTATGTTGTTTAATTTCCACCTACTTGTGGATTCCCAAATTGCTGTGTTATTAATTTCCTGTTTCATTCCATTTCAACCAAAGGCTATACTTGGCACAATTTCAATCCCTTTTACATTTATTGAAGCTTGTTTTATGGCTTAGAATATGGTAAATTCTGTAGGTTAATGCACACTTGAGAATGAATTCACTATTGTTGAATGGAGTGGTCGGTCTATAAACTAGTCTTTTAGGTCTAATTTGTGTATAGTGTTGTTCAGATCTTCTATTTCCTGATTTGTTGGCACATAGTTGTTCATATTTACATGTGTATTTTTTTTTCTGTAAGGTCAATGGTAATATCCCCTCTTTTATTCCTGATTTTAGTAATTTGAGTCTTCTCTTTTTTTTAATGCCTCATGGGGTATTGACATCTCTAACTTATATTTTTGAATTGTCTATTTCTCTCCTCAAGTCTATCAGACTTTGCTCCATGTGTTTTGAGGCTCTGCTGTTAGGGGAGTATGTTTATATTTCTTGTGGCTTTCTGATCTGTATATCATTATAAAACACTCCTCTTAACTCTACCATGTTTTCCCGAAAATAAGACCGGGTATTTTATTAAAGACACATTAGGGCTTATGTTCAGGGGATGTCCTCCTGAACAATCATGCTAGGGCTTGTTTTCTGGTTAGATCTTATTTTGGGAAAACACAGCAGTAACATGTTTGTGTGTTAAAGGCTACTTCATCTCATATTAGGATAGCCACTCCAGTGACTAGGTTTTTTAAGGGGTTAAATGCATTAATTCATATGAATCACAGAAAAGTACAAGGGCAAGTGTTTGATAAATATTAGCCAATCCTGTTACCTATGGGACATTGGTGGAGTGGCCTGAGATGCCTGATCTCAGTTAAGCCTCACCACGTTCAACCCTGTGTTACATACTGTTCTCTACACTTTAAAGAAGAATGAAGGAGGAACAAAGAGATCCAGCAGATAGTCCAAGATCTTCAAGCTAAGAGGGTGATTCCAAATGCATCTTTTTGACTCCAAAGCCCATCCACTCTTCTATATGCTCTGCCTGAGATGCTGTGGTAATCTACAAAGGTTATCTACAAGGTCCTAACTTTATAGTTGAACTGAAGCCAAATTGCAGGGGTCAAAAACATGGACTTGAAGGTCATTGGGTTTGGAGTCAATCTTGACACCACTATTCACTGGCTGGAGGACCTTCAACAAGTTCCTTAACCTCGGCCTGGCTCTGCTTCCTCATCTGTACCGTGGGGATTCTGATGGTGCCTTTTCCCCAGGGTCGTTATGAGGACCAACTGTGACAATGTCAGTACATTTCCTGGCACCTAGAGATCTGTCAATAAAAGTTAGCTGCAGAGCCAGGCAAGTGCTGAAATGGCCGGGAATGGCAAACGTGCTGGAATTCCATCAGCACAGAGCACCATCCTAATCTCAAGGTGCCATAAAATGTAAGTATCTCAGTCAAAGAAGAACAGATGGCCCGAGGTACCACAGCAAGGAGCTATATCCGAAGGCGAGAACCTACCGCCCCCTCCAGCCCACCACCATCCTCACCTGTCCTGTTTGCCTTTACCTCTGATGAGTTTACTCAGGCCCAAGTGCCTGGTGCAAAAAGCTCTGTAGGGCGCCGAGGGTTGGTTTGGGGAAGTAACATCCTGAAAACTAAAAGCTCCCCTCAGTTCTGTGCTCAGCCAAGAACATGGATGTCCTCAGCCGGGGCTGCTACAGCAACCTTCTAGTCTGGACTTGGTGGCAAAGGAGTTCATGATCCAGCTGAGCTCTGGGGGAAGGGGCAGGAGAAGGTGCTGGGATCCCTCATCCTCCGGCACTGCCCCAGAGCACAGTGGACAATGGGTATGGTCCCCCAGCCCCACTTTACCAGCTCTGCTGCTATGATCACCGTCACAGAGCACCCTGACCTCCCATGTGGGGAAAATGAGGAATATCAGCTTAAAGGGCATCAGCATGTTCTGCCACCTTGGGACACACCCTCCCTCCAGCCTGCTCTGCAATTTCACGACCATGACTCAGCCAAGACTTTGTATTCTCCTAATAGTCTGTGTGTTGGTTGTTCTTTTTACAGGATTCATATAAGCCACATGAAGCTCCAAGAGGCAACATCTGCCTGAGCTCACAAGGTCATAAGTGAAGAAATCCAAAGGTCACCCACCCCGCAATGCTGTCAATATTTTTGTTTAGGGCAAATCAGTGTGACTCCTGGAACATGCCAGGTATAGCAAAGCTGAAACAAAGGAGTCATGCATTCCCTGTTGGGCTCAGATCACAGGCCCATCTCAGGGTAATGGAGGAAGTAAAGAGAAGGAGGCAAGAGGGACGGACCACTTGGCAGGTGGAGAGTCTCACCAACAGCATCCAGTGAGCTGGGAAAGCAAGGCAAGGCCATCTTCAATGCCAGGACAGAATGCGGACAGTACCTTGCCTCCATCCCACCAAAGGGCAGAGCCCAGCTACTAGGAATCTAGCTCCATGGAGTTGGGTTGCAGGCTCTAGTCCATGAAGGGAGGAATTGGCAAACCAAGGGGATAGGATTAACATTACTTTAGCACCTACTATTTGTCAAAAGCTCTCATGCCTTTCATTTGCTTATAGTCCCTGCTGTGCCCCAATAAGGGGTAGTCTGTACCCCCCTATTTTATACGTGAAGCTGCTGTAGCCATGATAAGCTAGCTGCTCACAAGTTCATATCTTCTCCTTCTGTGACACACTCGTGGATGACACTTCCCAGCACCTGGCTTTTAGGAGGGGCTACATGACTGAGTTCTGGCTGATTAAATTGGGCAAAAGATCTCACACATACTCCTTGATCCTTGTATCTCCCTACAAGATCCTCCATGGCCCCTTTCCTTTGTCTGCTGGCTGAACACAGATGATAAAATGCAGGACTCAGAAGCCCTAGTGAATGGCAGAGCCCCCCAACAGAGGGAGCCTGGGTCCCTGAGTGACAGCATGGAGTAAATTGAGATAGACATGGTCCTCCAGATAACCAGCTGCGAACCCCACTGCTAGGTAATTTCTCCACTGTGTGCCTTGTTTTCCCTTCTGCACAAAGTAAGTATGGAACCAGATGATGGCCAAGGCTCCTCCAAAGCTGCCTTTCAGAAATGTGTGTGTTCTTCTAAGCGGGGGAGGAAGAAAGGCACTGAGGACTCCTCTTCTTCCCATTGGCTCTGCTTCCTTTCTTTATGGCAGTCTGGCCTGCCTGGTGTGGACCTCCATCAGAACTCAGGGCACACACCCGCCTGGCAGTGGTACCCTTTGCAGGCTTCCCAGCATCGTCACTGATGAGTTGGTTCATTTTCACAACAGGTGTGGCCCACTTACCTACCTCTTCCTCCCCAGGAGGGAATCACCACAGTGACGCCAAACCCCAGCCTCCATACTGCCTGTGGGTCCCACCACCCAGCCCAGCACCTCTGCAGGCATGCGACTAATGTACCCTTGTCTTCCTTCCTTCTTGCCTGGACACTCACTACAGGGCAAAGACATTTCATTTTCCACAGAGACTCACCGCCAGTTCCACTATGCTCCAGTCCCTGGAGACCTGCAGAAACAGCAGAAAAGGTGACAGCTGCCTGCTTGGGGCCCTGAAGGCCATTTCTGCCACTGGAGTCCTAAACCGGAAACACACTTTGCTTCCTAAAACCCTCCAGAGGTTATTTGGTGGTGGTGTTATTTCTCTCCCTCTCTTGCTGCTCTGTCTCCCTCCCGTGAATACCTGTCTTTACCACTCACTCTCCAGAGGCATTTGTCTGCTGGGAAAATAGCAGGGGACAGAAAAGGTCACTGTGACCAGTTCTGACTCGCCGCATACAAATGCGCCTTTTAGCTGTGGGCCCTGCAAAGAAGGACCGGGTCCTATTATTGATAAATCCTTGAAAAGACTCTAATGTATCTTCATTTCAGGAAAAACAACTGCCTTCAAGGTTGCACCAAGAAAATAAAGCAGGCGGCCTGGTGACGAATTCGAGAAGTTGGCATTTTCCCGAAGATTAAAAGATAATAACACTTCTATTAGGATCACTCGGCCACGCTGTATTGATCTCATCAGGGAAGCCACTGCAGGTCTAATATGAACAAAGCGCGTTCTGGAATTAATCACGGGGGGTTTTATTACGGTTCATAGGGCGTTTCGTTCAAGCTGCATCGTTTGCAATATTTATGGCCCCGCTCCCTGCCTGTTATTAAGTACAAGTGGGCCATGTGAAGCTGGGCCTGCTGAGTTAGAACATAAAGTCATTCTTCAAAAGTAAATCTTATCTAAACTGTGCACACAAAGCCAATTACGTTTTGATTTACATTTTAATTCTGCTGCTGAGGCCCCATGTTGGTGTGGGAGGGGCCAGAGATGGAGATCCAGAAGGACCCAGTCCTATGATGACCCATGTCCGGCTGCAGATGCGACCTTGGGCAAACTCCTTCCCTGCTGAGCCTCAGCTTCCAGATCTGTCAAATGGGGCTGGTATGGCTTTCTCCCAGGGCAGCATGAGAATGACAGAGAAGGCGTTCACTGAGCATCTGACACAAAACTTGACACAAAAATCAGCTCTGCCCTTCTTCCTGACAGTAGCTTTATTTCTTCTTCTTTTCGGAGATCTTACCTAGCCTGAATTCTGGAGAGACCAAGCTAAGCAAAAAAATCCAGTGAAGATAAGCTGATTTTTTTTTTAATCCCAAACTTAACATAAACACATGAGTGTGCTTTACGACCTATGGAAACCAGTTCCCAGTTCACCGGTTTCCTCCTCCCATGCTTTTCTGTATAGACCACGGATGCCTACATTTACCCCACAAGGTGTGGCAAACCATCAGCTCTGAGGTAAAGATTGTAGCGTAAATCAGAAATCTCACTGAATAGTTTTGAAAATGAAAGAAGGCAGATTGGAAATGGCTTAGCCCAGGATCTCACGCAGAGCATACCTGCAATAACTCAAGGCTTTAGCATTACTAGAAGGAGGAGGACGAACAAATAGTAGCCATAATACTAGTAATTATAACAGTATTCCTAGTAGTAGGACTAGGAACCAGGGTAGTATGATTAGCAATCATAGTAGTAGCAGCAGCAGCAATCAGAGTGGCAAGTAGTACTACTAGTAGTGATGGTAGCAATAGCAGTAGTACTAGTACTGGCAGTAACGATAAGAGTAATAGTAGCAGTGGTAACGGTGGTAATAGGAGCACGCAGCTCTTAGTATCTGTGTGATGCTAACCAAGTCATTTAACCTCTCTGAGCTGCAGGCCCATCATTTGTAAACCAGCAGTAAAAATGTCCAACTCTTGTGGATCTTGTCCAGATAAAATCAGACACTGTAGCTAGAGCTCTGCCTGGCCCACAGTCGGCTCAGAAAGCTTTCGCTGCTTTCCCTGTCAGCCTCCACCTACTTAAAATCTCTTGCTTGCTTCCTGCCCCGAGCTGCCCAATCTTGGGCATGTCATGACCACCTGCCTGGAATTTGTGTCTGTGAATTGTTGTAATGGGGAAAGCACTAGAACGGGAGTCTGGTGAGTGGGGTTTGAGGCCGGATCAAAGCCCTGATACTCATATCTTCATCCCAGGGCTGATGGGAAGACTCAATGAGAATATGCAAGCAAGCCCTTCACAAAGGCCTGATACACCACAGCGCTTAATGCCTGGAGAAAGGCTCTTCACTGTCCTGACCTGTTTCCCCATCTACACAATGGGAGTCAGGTAGACCTTTTCTATTTAATAGTGACCACGAGATTCAGGAGCCTGCTACAGTGCTTCTAGAGGACAAAGGGCTCCATTGTTTCTCTGTTCACAGAGTCTGATCATGTCCCTTGCATACAATAGATGTCCAATTAATTACTGCATCACTGGGGCCCCATAAAAATTCCTTTTCATAGCATAACAGTTAGGAGGTCAGGTAGCGTCTTCCACTTGAATATCGCTAGCGTCAAGGAGCTCATCATCCTGAGATTCATCGCACGTCCTTGTTAAACAGCTATAACGTCCTGATGTGAAGCTGCAATCCACATCTCCATAACTGCTACCCCATAGTCCCAGCTCGGGCCTTTGGAATCACGTGAAACACTGATGTAACAGTACTTCAAGTATCCTGTTAGATTCCCTCAGTCTTCCTTTTCCACTGGCTAAACAATGACAATCCTTCAAGTGTTACGCTTAGGACATGGTTCGTTCACTTACCAACTCAGCAAGCACTGATGACGCGTACAACTGAACAGGCCTGCACTGGAATCTAGGAACAGTGACAGGAAATGTTGAGCCTTGTAGGCACAGAGCGGCTTGCAAGTCTTTAAGGACAGGCTACCCTCTCAACTGCTCCACTCTGGGGTTCCCCTCCACAGGTGCAGGCCTTGGAGCTGAGCCCCAAAGGCAGACACAGGCTGACCAGTTCAGAGATACCCCAACCGCTAGCCCAGCACCAATACATAGCAACGATCCAGGAAGAAATGTTGAGTGAATGTTTCCTGAATGGATGGATATCACCTTCCTCCTTCTAAAGGCACATGGTTACTAACATCCTTGTCCTTTGGGGGAGGCCAAGGGAATGGCCAACCTGGAATGGGCCCCACAGGACAGAAACCCACATTGGGCATCATTAACCTGGATCAGTGAATAAACTGAACCTAGGGGTGTGCAAATCCAGGTAACAAGAGTGTAAGAGCAATGTCTGCTAGCCAGAGAGGAGACCCATAGGTGTCTGTCCGCAGGACAGCTTCAGACAGAAGTCCCCATCAGACCGTCACAGGAAGGCTGATGCCAGAATCCTAAGGCGGGGGTTAGGGCGCGGGGAGGGGGTGTGTGTGACCTGCTGATGGAGTTGGGGACGGGGCAAAGAGCTAGGATGGAGAGAATAGAGGATGAAAGTCAAGTGTGTGCACGTTGGAGGGAAATGCTAAATCAGTAACTGGAACAAGGACAGACCTGACCAAAGGCGGGTGCCTGTGGCCCGTTGTGGGTTCAAAGGCCAGTTGTGTGAGCTAGGTTTGTGGCAGCCACCACTTGTGCTTCTTGGAACAAACAAGGAAGCAAGAGAGAAAAAAGATCAAGTGCAAGAAAGAGAGACAGAGGGTGGGGGGAGAGCACAAAGGTGAGAGTAGGAAAGAAGAGGGCAGGAGATAGGGTGGCAAGAGGAAGAACAGTAAACACCAACCTTGTGAGCACTTCAATAAACGTGGTTTATTGAATAAGTCATCTTTACCATAAAGTAGATTTTCATTTCCCTCTACCCTCAGTCTCCCAGCTCTGCAGCCCGATAAACACAGCAGTGCTGTCACCACAATGTGCACCTCGTAAATCCACCCGTTCCAGTGCCTTCCTATAAAGCCCAGATACCTCTTACTGGAGGACCTGTGTCTAGAGCCCTAGCTCCTTCCAGAGGACCCCTCCCTGCCCAGAATAGGGCCTCGGTGCAAACCCCAGAAATAGACACGAATGTCTGTGGAAGAAAGGGCATTGGTCACGTATTTGTTTTTTAGCTGAGAAAACCCACGACTCCAGGAAGTGGCATAAATATAGCATTATGGATTTTGAAGAAACACGCAGGAGCACATCACTTCAACACCAAAGTACCAGCTCCGACCCTTTCATCTGACAGGGGAAGTGGCTGACTGAGGGCAGGGAGAACAGAACGGCTTTCCAACATATAAATAGAACCACACCAGGAGCTGCCATTAATGACCAGTCCATTTTCTATTATGCTGAACCCGGATGCTAATTTTCAGAGGGTTATAAAGCAACTGTAAAAATATTTTTTGACTCACAGGCTTTATATTGGCTCAACTTGAGAATACTTTTACTAAAGTTATAGCTCCTAATCTTCCCCAGTAGTCTGACACACACTTCATATGGAATACAGATACATATTGAATATATATACGTATATGTGTATATATGCATACATATATTTGAATATGTACATATGTGTATGATACGTTATATGGTTATATATGTATGCGTGCATACACATACACATATTGAATACATGCATATATATGAATATCCATATGTATGAATAAAATAATAGTAGGTATTCCATCTGCAAACTCCTACTGAGTTTTTAGTCCAGGCTGAATTCTATACATGGTGAATAAGGAGAAAATGATATGCGGTTGCAACGCAGCACAAATATACTAACGCAGGTTGACTGTTGGCTGTTTTGATATGTGTTCATCTGGGGAACACCAAAAGCATTAACTCACAGGGGTTAAAGAGAAATTCCAAAAGAAGAAATGCAAATGACCAATCAGCTTATGAAAAATTGCTCAATCTCTTAGATAAAGACATAAAACTGAACCAGTAATGGTTCTCTTTTAATTTGGCAAAGACTAATAAAAATAATAATACTCAAAGCTGGCAAGGCTGTGGTGAGATGGTTACTCTCATTCATTGATGAGGCAAATGTAAATGGGAATAGGGTGCCACTGCAGTTTGAGGTGCTACTTAAAATTGGTTATTTGCCCCAGTTAGTGACAATAGAGTATTTGGGGTTTTTTGTTTGTTTGGGAGTTTTGCGGGGGGCGGGGGGGTTTGGTTTTTTCATGTGTGTGTGTGGTGTGTGTGTGTGTGGGGGGGGGTGTGTGTGTGTGTGAGTGGGGTGTGTGTGTGTGTGTGTGTGAGTGGGGTGTGTGTGTGTGAGTGGGGTGTGTGTGTGAGTGGGGTGTGTGTGTGTGAGTGGGGTGTGTGTGTGTGTGAGTGGGGTGTGTGTGTGAGTGGGGTGTGTGTGTGTGTGTGAGTGGGGTGTGTGTGTGTGAGTGGGGTGTGTGTGTGTGAGTGGGGTGTGTGTGTGAGTGGGGTGTGTGTGTGTGTGTGAGTGGGGTGTGTGTGTGTGAGTGGGGTGTGTGTGTGTGTGTGAGTGGGGTGTGTGTGTGTGTGTGAGTGGGGTGTGTGTGTGAGGGGTGTGTGTGTGTGTGAGTGGGTGTGTGTGTGTGTGTGTGAGTGGGGTGTGTGTGTGAGTGGGGTGTGTGTGTGTGTGTGAGTGGGGTGTGTGTGTGAGTGGGGGGGGGGGTGTGTGTGTGAGTGGGGTGTGTGTGTGAGTGGGACGTGTGTGTGAGTGGGGTGTGTGTGTGGGTGTGTGTGGGTGTGTGTGTGAGTGGTGTGTGTGTGTGTGTGTGTGTGTGTGTGAGTGGGGTGTGTGTGTGTGTGTGTGCGTGTGTAATTGCATACAGAACGTCTGGGGATTACTCAAGACAAGAAAGTGATGCCCCAACATGAGGCGTGGGGAAGAAGAAGATCAGGGCATGGGAAGACTCTGGGACAACAGAAGAGGAGGCCCTGACTCTTTCAGAGAAGGGACATTCCGCCCAGAACCACTGCTGCCTAAAGGTTTTACCAATGTCCCTGTGAAGAAGGACCAAACGAAGATCAGAACTACTCTGCAGGTCATCTATCATTGTGGGTTAGAGTGACATAGGAAGCCCTATCGATAACACGACCTGCTGGGGACGCAGGCAGCCTCAGCCAGTCCCTATGTCTTCACAAAGTAAAGGAAAACCTTCAGGGAACACTATAAGCACCAAATCTAGCTAGCTCCGTGGGGACCCTGGAGCCTACGCGGGAGAACAGGATAGCGTGCCCCAAAAACTCCCTAAGAACCCCAAATCCAAGAGGGTTCACTGGGTTTGCCATCCCACATGGCACTTGTGCATGAACTTCTCAAAAGGTTAGACAATGCCTTTTGCAGCTGCCAACCTGTGGTCTCGGCAGTGCACCTAAGCACCAAGGATAAGCAACGTCCAGGTAACTCAGGTGTCACAGGACTTACACTTTTCACACAAAACCCATTTTCTCCAAGACAGATGCAAATGCAGTTTCAACAAGAGAAGACAAGATAGGGGCGGCCAGATGGCTCAGTTGGTTAGAGCGCGAGCTCTTAACAACAAGGTGGCCGGTTCAATTCCCACATGGGATGGTGGGCTGTGCCCCCTGCAACTAAGATTGAAAATGGCGACTGCACTTGGAGCTGAGCTTTGCCCTCCACAACTAGATTGAAGGACGACTTGACTTGGAGTTGATGGGCCCTGGAAAAACACACTGTTCCCCAATATTCCCAATTAAAAGAGAATGAGAGAGGGAGAGGGAGAGGGAGAGGGAGAGGGAGAGGGAGAGGGAGAGGGAGAGGGAGAGGGAGAGGGAGAGGGAGAGGGAGAGGGAGAGGGAGAGGGAGAGGGAGAGGACAAGATAGGAGTGACTCAAGGTACCACAGAAGTCACAGATCTTTGTAAGGCTCTGGTCCTGTCTCTTTATGGGTTGTAAGTGTTTGTCATCTTTACTTGATACTGAAAAACATTAAAAAGCTCATATTTATCAACAAAGTTCCCGAAGATGGCTGCATGGTGTTCACACTTGACATGCACATTTTTCCAATGTTATTAGCCCAGAGGCTCTTCAGAAGCTTCCTGATGGAAGAAGAAGGCATGCCGTGTCCCCCCTCCCCCCGCCTTCATTCCTGGTGCTTCTCTCACTGATGATCCAGGGCCAAAGGGCTGACACAGAAAACCTCACCTAAACAGAAACTAACCATCCAACAACCTCAAGTTGCTGGAATTTATTTCTATATTTGAATCTGATGATAATTCATATTAAACATTCAATCTATCAGTTTAACACGTGTATACTATGTTCTCACCAAGCATTATTCTGGGTGCCAGGGATCAAGCACTGAAGGAAAGCAAGCACCCTTGCTGGCACAGACTCTGCACTTCCTTCCATGAGAGGAGGAGAGAGGTGGTATGCAGAAGCCAAGATCAGGGCCTACCTGTGCCCCGAGCTCTCCATCACTCCTCACCCCATGGTAGGACACAAGACTGCTCGCTGCTTCAGCTTCACTCCAGGTCCTGGGAGTCACCGGAGGCTCCATCAGACCCCAGGGAAGGCCTTACGCCTGCATGCACAGGGCCTGGATCCAGGCAGTTGACTTCAGCCTCGCTCTGACCATGGAGGGCCGACTAGCAGGGCTCTGGCTTGTAAAGGAATTCGGTGACAAAACTGAGATGCCTAGTGTAGACTTGGCCCTAGAAACCAGGCCTGAGACCCATTAACAGGCCCTAACCTATAGGCTCGTGAGAGGAAGCAAAGACTTTGTTTCAAACATCCTGTATTTTAGGTGCATGCAGACAGGCAGGTTGGTGTCTCCGGTGGCTGCGAGACCCCTAGTTCTAAAGGCGAGGACTTGGTATAGAGATAGGGGGATCACCCACCTGAAGGTCTTTCTTGAACCTCCCAGAGATGAGACCAACAAAGGGAATAATGCAGAGAAAGAGAAGAAAAGGACCAAAGATGGTCAGAGGAGACTTACTTTTAGGCGAGAGGAGGAGGGAGAAAGGAAAGACAGCTTAGATGGGGCGCACAACCTGAAGCTCATGATGCCACTGAAGGCTGAGCTTTGGGGACAAGAGGACAAGTGAACAACACTATGTTAGGAGGAGTGACATGGATCTACTGGGTTTGGTAACTTGGACCTTTCTAAAGATTTCTAAGAGAGGGTCCAATAGAGGGATGGGGGTCATATTACAGAAGGAGAAGGAGCAAGATGTTAGACGGCCAAGGACGCAAGTGCACAAGTCAACTTGATAAGTTCAGGGTCAAAAGAAGACGGGTGGCGGCTTGGGAGGAGGTGAGGTGAGAAAGAGTTTCAGTGGATCTTCAGGCTGAGAACATGACCAGGCAGGGGAGGAAAGACCTGCTGAGAGGGAGATCCCACAAAAGGCAGGGGCTGTCCGGAACAAGAGCATAGATGCTTTCAGCTGCAAGTAACAAAATGTCCTCCAAGAGTGGCTTCAGCAACAGAGCCTTATTTTTCACACACGAAGCACAAAGTGTCAGCCACATGTTTTAGGAAGCTATGGAAGTGCTGGAACATGCATTTTTTTTCACGCAACCAAGATCTAAGTGACATCAAACATTCACACTTGGCATGGGAACCGGAAATCTTGAGGGACTCGATTTTCAAAATTCATCCTATAACTATGTCTGCATGTTGTGTGGGTGTGGATGCTAATTGTGATGCTTAAGCCAGTGCAAGGACAAAAACATATTTCTTAATGAGTTTCCTCGTACTTTCTTCACCGGATAGTCAGTGCTTGTGTTTTTGGACAGTAAAAGTATTTACGCTCATCATTTTTCCATCCAGATGCAACATATAAATGTTGCTCGGTGACAGCTGTGCTAAGAGGCCCATTTTTCATGAGCAGGGCATCAGTGGAACTAAGGCACCTGAGGTCCCACATATATTCCCTCTCCCCCCTTCCCCTTGCAGCTCCATCCCCCTGCTAAAGAATCTGATTCCAATATCTGGGGCCAATAACACTTGACTTAAAGTGATGAATCACTCTCATTAAATTAGGATTGGGCACCTTCATGTGACTATTTATTTTGTCCTGTGCCTATTGACCGTAGATTTTATTGATTACTAATTTCAGCTAAAACAGGACTCAAGCGTCACAGACTCTTGCTCACTCCAGTAATGCTGAGGGACAGAATAGGAACCAATGGGTGGAATTGTAGGTGGAGGAGGAAGACTTTCTAACAGTCAGAATGATCCCAAAATGGGACCAGGGCTCTTGAGAGGAAGTGAGTCCTCATTACTGGATTTGTTTAAACATTTGAATGTTTTCCTCAGCACAGTTCGTCCTCATACCCTTAAAGCCAAGTCAGTGTAAGGATTTGGGAAAGATGCTGGCCTCTCATGAAAAGCTTATTCCTATGTGGCTTCAAGGAATCTCTAGCCCAGGCAACCTGATTCCAATGGACTTGATCGGCCAGTAGGTGACATCCAAACCCCCTCATTCTCCTGAGTCTGCACACAAGAATTGGGTGACCTAGAGCCCTGACTCTCTCGGGGCCCTGCCACCCAATTCTCACTGCCCCCTATGCAAGTGAGAGCCACTATCTAGGCACCAGCCCATGGAGCCACCTCTTTTAAAGCTCTGCAAGTGATTTTAATGAACATACAAGTCCAAACCACTTGTTCTTAGGATTATGAGAAACTCTACAGATATCACTGGTCCCTGGTGAACTGGGACCTGCCTGGGGGGGGTCAGTCTCATCTCTTGAAGCCCTGCTGACTTCAGCTTCAAGCAGCACTAAATGGTTTGCAATTCCCTGTGTGTACCTTGCGTCCAGAGAGAGAGACATCTGAGATGCAGCTTTGGGCATGGAGGATGCTGGGACAAAGTAGACTCTAAGAATTGCCTTCATGTGAATCCTTGGTATGTTAGGAAGTAGGGGAGCTCAGCAGAGCACACTCTGGCTTCCTGGGTCTTTTCTCTACTCAGTTAACAGAATCACATTACTCTGTAGCCTTTTGCTTCCTTCCCTTGGGTGTATGCCATGCATATCCCTTACTGGGACCCTTGTGAGGAAAGGGTGGCTCTGGGCCTGAGCCATCCAGAGGCATTCTCCAGTTCACTAATCATAAACCATTTTGTGCCTGCCTCCCATAGGAAGCTGACAGCTATTCAAGGGAAGGCCTATATTTTTCTGTTTTCCATTTTCCTAGTTCTCAGCACAGTGCTTGGTACATAGGAGGTGCTCAAAGAACTACATATTTCTAAGAAATTGATATATGAGGAGTGCAACTGTCCAGAGGCTGTGTGGGATAGAAGCAGGACAAAGCGAGACGTTTTTTGTTTCCATGACAAATCTTGAGAGATAGGAGTTTTACACTCCATTGCACAGATTCACGGACTCAGAGGAAAGGCGTTTCCCCAAGACAGAACCTGGCAAAGGAGGACTTCAACCCAGGACTCATAATAGTCTGTCCAGTTTGCTTCCTCCACTTGAGATGGGATTTGATTCAAACCCCTGCTGGCATATTCTAGGCCACACTCATGTGTGTAATCATGACGATTTATATTTACAAATTTCAGAATCAGTTGTGCAGCATTCCAAACTTCACCAAAGAAGTGCTTGAGAAATATCTTTGACTGATGCGCCATGTGACTATCTGAGACAGACTCTTCCTGAGAGTAGACCCAGGGTCCAACAGGTCACTTTGTCCAGATAACATCAGCCATCGGCTTCTGGGTTACCACCATCATCCTTTTCCACATCAGAGCATCCCTCACGAACATCACTGGGATAAGATGTCATGAGCACCACCAAGCAGGCATGGAACAAGTGCTGATGGGGGACTGTTACTCTAGATCTAGTTCTGGGCAAGCCTGGCCCCCTTTTCCTACCCCTTCGTGCTCAACCTAAACTCACACCTGGCTCCTCCCAAGCCAGGTTAGAATACACAGCACAAAGGGCCGAGGGAGGCAGAAGGGAGAGTCAGGGGTGGGGAGATATGATCATGGAAGAATGGTCAGAGAGATGCAACCGTTGCTGGCTTTGAAGATAAAGAAAGAGGACCATGAATGGAGGAATGTGGGTGGTCTCCAGAAGCTGGAAAAGGCAGGGAAACGGATTCTCCCCTTGAGCCTCCAGAAAGGCAGGCTGATCCCTGATTTTAGCCCAGTGAGACTGTGCCAGACTTCTAAGCCACTGAACTGTGAAAGAATAAATCTCAGTTGTTTTAGTCACTAAGCCTGTAATAACCCGTTACAGCAATAGAAAACCTATACACCATTCTAAAAAGACCTCTCCTAATCGCTGCCTCACGCTCTAGTCCAACTTCATAGATGCCAGGGAAGGATAGCGTAGGTTACCAGCTTTTGGGAATTTTCCCAATTCAATGACGCGGGCCTCTGAAGATCCATGGGAACCCATAATATGAATGCACTTGGTGAACTTTATTGAAGGTATGTTCTGTGCAGACACTGTAATAAGAGCTGTGTGATTATACATAGAAATCAAGTATAGTCCAGCTCATTTAGCCTACAGGCTAGAGGGAATAGAGGGAGGTATGTGTGTAGCGACCAAAGCAGGTTTGTAAGAGGGGCAATTGTCCCTACCAGGGATTTGTAGGAATACACTTAGTTACAAGGATCTCAGCATCTGCTAAAGCAACTCATTCTATGAGAAGTTTCTGACAGGCTATGAGCTGGCACAGTGCATTACCTTAGGGCACGGTCCACCCCTCTCGTCTGTTAGTTTGGTTCACAAGTAGCTGCAGTTTTTGCATTTTTGAAATTTGCCATTTGACATTGGAACACCTTCTTACATAAATGTGGTTACGTTATACATCATTTTAATGCACATTTCTCGCTTTATGCTTTTTGCTAGTGACTTATTACTTGCTGTTTATTTTATACATATTTTAGGCTATGGAAATGATGTTAGACAAAAAGCAAATTCGAGCAATTTTCTTATTCGAATTCAAAGCGGGTTGTAAAGCATTGGAGACAACTCACAACATCAACAACGCATTTGACCCAGGAGCCACTAATGCACGTACAGCGCAGTGGTGGTTCAAGAAGTTTTGCAAAGCAGACGAGAGCCTTGAAGACGAGGAGCGCAGTGGCCGCCGGAAGTTGACAACGACCAACCGAGAGCAACCACCGAAGCTGATCCTCCTACAACTACACAGAAGTGGCCGAAGAACTCAACGTCGACCGTTCTATGGTCATTCGGCATTTGAAGCAAATTGGAAATGTGATAAAGCTCGATAAGTGGTGCCTCATGAACTGACTGCCAATCAAAAAAAATCGTTGTTCTGAAGTGTCACCTTCTCTTAGTCTATGCAACAACACCGAACCATTTCTCGATGGGATTGTGACATGCGACGAAAAGTGGGTTTTATACAACAGCCGGAGACAACCACTCAGTGGTTGGACCGAGAAGAAGCTCCAAAGCACTTCCCAAAGCCAAACTTGCACCAAAACAAGGTCACAGTCACTGTTTGGTGGTCTGCTGCTGGTTTGATCCACTAGAGCTTTCTGAATCCCGGTGACACCATTACATCTGAGAAGTGTGCTCAGCAAATCGATGAGATGCACTGAAAATTGTAATGCCTGCAGCCGGCATTGGGCAACAGAAAGGGCCCAATTCTTCTCCACAGCAACACCTGCCCGCCCGTCGTACAACCAACGCTTCAACAGTTGAACGAATTGGGCTACAAAGTTTTGCCTCGTCCGCCATATTCACCTGACCTCTCGCCAACCGACTACCACTTCTTCAAGCATCGCGACAACTATTTGCTGGGAAAAATGCTTCCACAACCAGCAGGATGCAGAAAATGCTTTTGAAGAGTTCGTGGAATCCCGAAGCACGGATTTTTATGCTACAGGAATAAACAAACTTATTTCTCGTTGGCAAAAATGTATTGACTGTAATGGTTCCTATTTTGATTAATAAAGATGTGCTTGAGCCTAGTTATAATGACTTAAAATTCATGGTGGTCTGAAACCACAATTATGTTTGCACCAACCTAATACTTCAGACAAAACTCTGCAGAAAGTGGGGCTGGCACCAAGTAAAGTTTAGAAAGTGGAGCATTCTTGTAGGAGGCACACCCTAGAGCGTCATGAGGGGAGCACTGTGGCAGAGATGCTCCTCAGGAGTGCTGGTCTTACAAAAGCTAACATGCATATTCACAGTAAATCTCAAGGAGACCACAGTACAGAAACACCGGAATACAGAGCATGAGTGGGAGAAAGCAGCCAATGATGTCCAAGAGAGAGAGAAGATCCAGATGCTGAGAACTTACTGGGCGGTAGGGAGCCACGGCAGATTCCCGAGGAGAGGAGGATACAGTGAGGACAGAGTGCGTGCAGCTGTGGGTGAGGCAGGCACAGAGGAGAAAAGGGACCTTGGGCAATTAGCTGTTTGAGCTCTGAAGCCAGACCATCAACTTTTCCCACCATTCCCCATGCACGGAGTCTGACAGACACAATGATGGTTTTTAATTAACATTGACACTGTTGTGAACTTTAGTCACTTAATCTCCATTACAGTCATTGAGGATGACGCATTCGCTTTTTTAATTAACCCCCTCCCCAAAAAAGAAAAACTCTGAAAACAGATTCTCCAAACTTTCCTATCGCCCACCGCTCATCAGATCAGACCAACCAAAGACTGCTTTTCAAGGTGAACAATGAGGGCAGAAACATTTTTACTCCTATTCCTGATTAATTGCCTGACAGATTAATGATATTTTAACAAAGAGTCTGGGACACTGCTGCAGCCTATCCTCCAAATGTGGGTGTTGATCTATAAACTAAAGGATAATAATAAATAAAATTGTAATATCTACAGCGTTCTTCGCAGTGTTTATGTCATTTGCTCACACATTATGTCATTGGACTTCAGAGAGGTTGAAAGCCAGGAGTCAACCCCAGGTGGCATCATTCAAAACCCTTTGCTCTTTCCACAGAATCACAGTGCTTCTTTTGTTTGAATAAATGGCACGACATGTTTGAGAAGAAACATGACATCAAGCCAGAGTATATAATACCCAAGCTGAAACACGCAGCAAGGCCAAGGCAGAACTTTGATTTCCCACAAAACCAAAATAAGGATAGAAAACTTATATGGGTCCAGAAATGCTGCAATGGAAGCTTCCAGCGCAAAAAAGGCCTAGATCATCTGGAAAATGTACCTGGTGTGAAGAATGCAATTCCAGTTTCCTGAATGGTAAGGCATCGCAAACTATTTCATACCTCGTTCGGTCCCAGCCTCAAGAATTATTGTGCAAACACTGGGGCCAAGCAGAACTGTACCCCCTGACTACACCCAGTCCAGACCAGCAAAACTGGATGGAGGGAGGTTAGAGCTTTGCTGATAGGAACTACAGGAGTGCACTCTGAAATGAACTCTTTAAAACTCTCTTCTTATTCCAATCAAAATGTCTACATCTCGCAGCTGGGTTGATTGGACTCTCAGCCACCCGTGCTACAGGGACCCTTGCCATAAGATTGAATACGGTGCCAAAACCCACATCTCTCCTGGCCACTGCTATGCAACCAGCACACCTGCTCACCTGTCAGTACAAAGTGCAGGGGATCTGCAGGACGAGGAATCGACAGGTTCAGATGTAGCCAGACGCCAGACACTGCACTGGACCCTTAACAATATTTTCTCATTGATTTGTCTCAGACACTGTGCCAAGTTGATACAAAAGCCCCACTGCACAGAAAAAGAAACAGGATCCAGGAGTGTAATAAATTCCCGCATGGTCCCAGAGTGCCCCTATCATTTACAGGTTAAAAACAGCTCATGTGTGACACCCAAAGTATGTTATGACGTGGCCCCTGCCTACCGGGATAGCACGCAACTATGATTAATCCCAAGTCCACCTTCCTCCAAAACCCGCGTTCCAGTATTTGTTGAAGGATCCAATAAATAGTTGCCAAATAAACAAGTGAATACAGATATTTCTAACACACCATGCTAGCCTCTTAATGATGGGATACACAGAGAGGGAAAAGCAGTTCAATTAGAATGAGCAAAAAAACAAAAAACCAATTGGGATAATTAGACAAACTTGGCGGACAACCAGAGTCTTCACAGCGTCACTCGCCTGGATCCAGACCGCACCGGGAGGATTATTCTGAGGAAAACGACCATACAATTTGAAATGTGTCCGGGGTACTGACACCTCTTGGAAAACACAGCCCCCGGTGGACTCCCCGTGGTGGCGTGATGAGGGAGTGTGGTGCAGGGCACAGAGCCACCCACTCTCCCAGGTCAACACACCACCCTGCTCAATGGTGCTTTTACTGTGGGAGACGCTGCCTCCTGTGACAGCAGCAGCCGCGACACTGGTCCCTCCTGCACTCCACTCCTCACCACTGATGGCTGGGCCGGCCTCTGCTTACCAGACTCAGAGCCGCTGCATCAGGGAGCTCAGTGCCCACCATGAAGGGGACTGATATGCCCAGTAGGGCGCATATCAGCCCTTTGAAGGCCAGAGGTGACTCTGGCCCATGAGCGGGGCGGTGGGGCTGCCGTGGGCAGACTGTGCTGCAGCCATCATCTCGGTACAGGTCAACGTTTCATGGAAGACTCAGTCCCTGTTTGACCATATTCCTCTCCACCTCAAACACGGCCACCATCCTCAGGGGCATTAACATGCACAGAGTTGTCTCAGCCAACAGAGTGACATACGGACAGCGTGTTGGAGTCGCAGTTGAGTGTGAGAAAGGCCACCTACCTGCACATGCCAGCCTCGGACAATGATGAGCTGTGGCTCCTTGATCGAGCTGTCTCTTCCCTCTCGGCCTCAGGTTCTTATCTAGAAAACAAGGGTTATGATGAGATTTAGTGAAAAATCTATCTAAAGCATTTTGTGTTGTACTTAGCATCCAGTCAGTGGCCATTTTCACCACGGCCTCAGCTGCCACACCGTGGATCTTACGTTCCCGCAGAATGTTTCTGGTTCTGAAATTTCAAATCTCACTTCTGACCACAGCTTGTTTCTTCTCAGCTCCCTTAATCACCTGACATCTTTTGTGTGGCCTTATCATAACGGCCAATCACTTGAGCTGTTCTCCAAGCACGCCGCCTCCCTGCCTAGGCCTTTCCTTCATCCCACTGCTATACTCTGTCATTTTTGTCATTCTCTGGGTCTCTGCTCTATGTCTCCTCTGCCACACTTCCCAGAAGAACCCAGCCATGGGCCACACCAACCATCCGTCCCTGTCGTTGCCCCAATGAGCCCTTCCTCGTGCTGGAGGTAATGGCCCAGCCATGCCCTACCCTGGGCCCCATCCCAGCGGTGGCATCAACACACCCTGATCCCCAGACAGCTCTCTTCCACTGCTCCACTGTCCTGAGCCCCCAATCCCTCTTCTCCCCAGACTCACAACAGAGCACCTTGCTTCCTATTTCACAGTGACAAGAGTGGGATTCGGTGTAAACTCCCTCAATGTTTGGTCTCATCGCCCACATATTCAGAAGCCTCCACATCTCCCTACATCCTCCTCCCCCAAGGAAAGATGCATCTGCCTCCAACTTCCTTTGTACCATGCATCACTCTGGAGTCCGGCCCATCAGTTATCCTTTCTGTATTCTTTACTGCCAGGCATCTGCTCACCGAAGACCCCCCTCCCTCCAGCATATAAATATACTCAGACTTCCCTTACCTTAAAAAGAAAAGACAAATGTCCCCTCACCCTCCATCTCTCTCACACAGACAAGCTTCCTCAAAGAGCTGTCTACACTCCCTGTCTCTGCTCCTTCACCTTCCACGGGCTCTGCAGTCTGGCTTCCCAGGCAATTACTCTAAGAAGGTCAAAAACAAACGTGGAGTTGTACTTGACTCTCTTCCCTTCCTCACTTCTCCCACTGAATGATTCAAGGCTCCCTCAGTTCTGATTCTACCTGTGTAATAGCTTTTGAATCCTTCCCATCTCTCCTTCCCACTATCAGTGACGTGTGCCATCCTTCCAGACTCAGCCCAAGATATCTAACTCGTGCCCTCCCCCATCTGGCCCCGACTCCATGCCAACAAGGGAAAATAAGAATGTTCCTCTCCTTGCTCATCATCCTAAAAGGGTTCCTACTGAATCACAGGGCACAATCTGCTCTCCAATGCGTGTTGTACAAGGAAGCCCCTTTATGATCTGGTGGCACTGGACATGGCCACCAGAAGGACGAACTGAAGTATGGTGACTGAGAATCTAACTGGACGTGAGCTCCCCTCAGTCAGGGCACATACCCATTTCCTTCTTTTGTAAAATGCTTTTAGTAGGACTGAAAAGCTTTTCAGAACTTTCCAAGGAAACTCATCAAATGTAGCCCAAATTGGAATAATTTTATAGCATAATGGAAATGTCCTCTTCAGGAACAAATTTTATGTGGTTATTTCTTGAGATGGTTCTCCTAATACAGAAGGCAGCACTCCATGAGAAGATGCTGTGACGGCAATTTCCGTATGACCCGGGTGTTGTCTCACGTGACCTTTGCAAGTCCAGGACCAAAAGGCCCGTCCGCCTTCCACTGCAGACCCAACTGTTTGTGCAAACCCTCCATCCTCAGATTCTAGCATCCTGACCGAGCTACATGGGGCAGTCACTCCAATGCTCCTTTCCAGATGAGGACCCTGATATCCCAAAAAGAGAAGAGATTGTCTTTAGGTCCCACGTCCACTGTCTGTAGCAGAGTTGGGAAAGAAAGCTGATCTGCTGCCACTGTGATGTGGGATATCTGCCCACAGGAGCCCAGGGTCTACAAGGTCCAATATGAGAAAGCCCTTAGCAGTTGGGCCACATATGTGTTAGCACAGAGGCTGTAAAAGATACGAAGTCCCCGGGGCTACAAACAACTTCACAGATACGTGATGCAGGGGAGGGAAAGGAAAAGGAGATGATGGAGGAGACTCTAAAAAGAGGAGAAGGGATGGGATGTGCCCAGGAGGCACACCCACCACAGGGAGCCCAGGATGAAGGAAAAACAGAGCAGGCTGAGCCCTGACGCTCGGCCTCCAGCAAACTGAGCACCCGCCCCCTGCTGACATGAGACGCACTTGTGTCCTCTCTAAGAAACTGTTTTCACCAGAGCATTTGGTCTCGCCCTAGAATACCAAGCAGAAGGCAGTCAGATAACCACTCAGTTTGATTTGTCTTTCCCTCCCACCGGCTTTGTACTCCACGAGGTAACCACTCGGCGCCACTCCAGGCCCCTGGGGGCCCAGCCAGCTCCATGCTAAATGGCCCCCACCCTCCAACCAAAAGCAATGTGCCACTGATATTGCTGGCACATTGTTGTGACCCAGCATGGATCTGCCTCCCTTGCTCACACACACACACACACACACACACACACACACACACACACACACTGCACAACATGAGAATAAATGTAAAAGAACAAGCAGTAGAAGAGTGGGGGAGAGGTAAACTGGAGAACACTCCTTTATCTGAAAAGTGGCATTATCTCGGCCAAATACACACTTAACCTTTCTGAAGTTCAGTTTCCCTATCTGTAACATGAATACAGCAATCTTGACTCCACTTCCAGAGTTATTCTGTGGGTCCAAAAAGAGAACAGATATGGACACGCCTCATGGAAGGGAGCTAACCAAGAGCAAAGGGTCATCATTACCGTTCCCGGTTTTGTTAACTAGAAAGCCCAATGTGCTAAAGAGCTGCCTCTGCTTCCCATCACGTCCCAGTGACGTGCCCTGGTCCCGGTGGAGGCAGTGCTGGGGTCTGGGTCACCTTGTGTCCCGTGTGATCTGTTCACAGAATGGAGCAAGAGGAGCCTGCCTCCCCACGGAAAATAGCCCCCTGGGTGACGAATGAGAAGCACCCGTCTATTGATCCATTCACATTTCTGTCCAACCAGGTCTGGCAGGCACTGTCTGTCGGAGCCACACCTGTTGTGGGAACGCCAACTACCCCTCCCTCAATTCATCGCCACCCCCCCAAATTGTCAAAAAGGCATCATGATATATAGAACCCTCGCATGCCAAAAGGTAAGTGTTTAAATCTTTCATAAGATAGTCAATGGCCTTTATAAACCCTCAGACAAGAATTACACAGTGTCTGAGATGGGGCTGAAAGTCAATGGGAAATTGATTCTGTGTAGCGGGTGCTGTTTCAGGGAGGAGGCTCGCTGGGTGCCTTCAGGACAAACGTGCCTTCTGCCATATGCACCTAAGGCCTGGTGTGTCGCATGCTGAGAACACTGAGATATGAGGCCCATTTCTGGGCAGAAGCCCCAGGCAGCTGCAAGCTCCCGGCACAGGAAGGCCC
This sequence comes from Rhinolophus sinicus, assembly GCF_057876585.1. Lineage (NCBI taxonomy): Eukaryota > Metazoa > Chordata > Mammalia > Chiroptera > Rhinolophidae > Rhinolophus > Rhinolophus sinicus. The sequence continues at coordinate 66,651,618 of NC_142508.1, read as the reverse complement.
TGGAGGGCATCGACCAGCATCAGGATGGTCATGAAGTATGTTTACCTTCCCAGAAACTGATGCTACCAGTACCAATCTGATGTCATTGCCTGCAACCCAGGCGGGGAAGGCAGAAGATGATAAAGGGCCATTGATCTGGTGGCAACCATCAGAGGCAGGCACACCTACAATTACTCTTTTTTGCTAAATGATCCCATTAGCCATTGGATCAAACACAATTAAAGAATAGGAGGATGCTGTGGTTATTTCTCTGCCAATACCCGTCGGCCTGATCCACTCTGTCTACCAAGAGGTGGCAAAGCAGGCAGCAAAAACCCCATTTCAGATTAGTGGAGCCTAGCCCTCCTGGCATGCCCACTCTTCCTGCAGCACGAGCCTGGGCACACCAAGGATGACTAGGGGTCAGGGGTGAGTGGATGGGTTTTAGCAGATACATCAAACAGCCCCCTCATCCTGGGAGGCAGCGGGTGCAGTGAAAAGAGCACCCACTTTGGAGTCAGGCCATCTTGGAGTTTGAAACCTGGCTCTGCAATTTCCTAACCTAGTGACCTCACAGAAATGCCTTACCTGCCCGGGGCCAGTTTCTTCATGTGTAACCTGGTGGTGATTATAATTCTGTGTCACAGGGCTGCTGTGAGGATGAAATGTGACAGCACAAGCTGTGTGGGGGGCACAGAGCAGGCACTCCATGACTCTCAGCTCCGTTCAC